>NC_143221.1:16675679-16835506 GCF_030267445.1 Bombyx mandarina
AGGACGTGTCTAGGGCGACGACGGTGACTTGCTCCTGCGTGATCAGGATTCGGGGTGCAGTAATGTTGAAGGGACCTTTATATTTTCGGTCTAATTTACGAAAACAAAACCCCCAGCGGAAAAGAGTTTGACTTTAGCTTTGCCTCGACTAAACCAAGCTTCTGTTTGTGCCCATTTTTGTTTTTTTTGTTTTTGTTTTCGCAGGCCTTCGACCGTGCTAAATCAAGATCTAATCTAGAGGGATTATCACTCTGTTGAAACTTAGATATTTCAAGTGAACTACCCTGAACGGTAAACATCTATTCTATTGGAGTAAACCCTGCTACTCGACAACGTGTACTATTAAGGGCGAGTTGAATATCCCCTAACTGCTCTTGCCATGATTGGTCCGAGTTACTTTCAGATCAAAGAGTGACTTGTTCATGAAACCGCTTACCATTGAATAAATTACTATGTTTTTTTTTTTTTTTTTGAGACTACATTCTGACCTTGAATGGAACATAAAGGGGAAGCCAAAACCACTTATCTGTAACACACTGAAGCTCTGGAACACACGTTGACGTCTCTGGTTGGACCTGCCACAGCACAGTCTCCTACGAGGCGGCGCACCCTAGCGCAAGTGCAGCCGGAGCGCGGGGGCTCCAATATCGGCAGTCCGTGCTGGAGGCGTGATCTCGTCGTTTGGCGGACCCGTCGGCCGGCCTCCGTACCGTCGAGGCGATCTGCCCGGTTCTCGCGGACTGGGTGGGCCGCGACCGCGGAATTCTCACCTCCGGCTACACGATGTTACTCCCACACTGAGGAAGCCAACCGCGAACACATGTCAAGCACGCACAAGCACGCACTTCACCGGAAAAACCTGCATCCGCCAGCGGAACCCGAACACCGCCGCATCGCCAGACACGAACGCACCGGACGTCTTATCTTACAGGTCACGACGACTTCAGATGTGTCAATTTTTCTTCCCCACGGAAACTTGCTTGCTTTCTTGTTTGCTTGCTCGATGAAGCCCGAAGTCATCGAACGTGTAGTGTTATTGGTATTGAATCGAGTAGATTCTAAAATTTCAGCGACAATTCACAGTCTCATGTCCTGGTTTACTGTACTAGTGCCATGTAACTCTAGCAGTAGTCATTGGCTTAAAAACGATTCGTGTCGGAACTACCCACTCGTCATGACAGATCCATTATTGCGATCGAAGTTTCACTTGAGATTTGTACTTGCCTTAATTTCTTGCAATAGCTTGTTACGTGTTGTATTTCCGTTAGTAAACGCCATGTGATGACGTCGACAGTCAAACTGGGCAACATGAGCCAGAACGTAAGATGTGACGATTTCTTCGTGGCTCAGATCTTCCATCGAGGTAACAGAGACGTTATTACACGACTTACGTATGCTGCATTCACGTTCTTGTGGCGTACCACTACTAGTATTCTGATCTGCATAATGTTTTTTTTTTGCTGTACTTCGAACATGTTCAAACACGTCACGCCAGTGAGAGTAGAGTCCTGATCCCACTTCTGATGTTGGCTTGAGGGTAGATATTATTTTGTTGAACACCAAGTAAAACGAAGTCACCTTTGATTTCTAATTTAATCAACAATATGTTAACTTGACAATTCACTTTAACACTTGTCCAACTTTAACCAGTACGTACAACAGTCACTGAATCACACAACGTAACAACGATATAGTAAGTGCACCGGGCAAACGCAGTCGAACGAATGTTTCTCGCAAGGCACGCACCGCCTTTTTATACTAGCCGGCGCAGCTGGCTTATGAGTCACTTCTGTTGCACGAGTGGAACGACACGGCCGGCGCACCCGGCTTGTGTGAGTCACGCCTGTTGCACGTGATGTTTATTAGAAATATTGTTAACGCCGTCAAATATATAATACGAGTATAAATGTTGAAGATGTCGCGTCTCTTAAGAAAAATCTGATTTAAGGTTATAAATGAAGAATACCACAATACTACAACATCGAAAAAGAAGTTTCACTTCATTCACGTGCACAAAGTTGCACGCGCACTTTTTCAGCTATGCATAGTTTTTATCGTGGGCTTTGAGTGCGGCGATTGAATCAAGAAATTCCGTAACGAAAATAAAACCTAACATCCCCACTCCATCTACCATGTAGCTCGCGTTTAACACATTCACACGTTGCGCTTGTGTAGTGTTTGTGAACAAGCGCGCGACGTGACGTCGCACTGCATGCGCATCATGAAAAATCTGCTCATCTCTCTCTCGCGCGGTTTAGTTTGTGAGTGTGAAGGGGACAGTTAATGTTTTGCTTTTATTAATGTTTATAAATATAGCGTGGTCTAATTTTAATATTATTGTTTTAATATTAAATTATTATTGTCTAATTATAATTGCATAACTTAATAAAAAATGCTATGGCAATAGCTTCACCGCGGCAGTCCACGAGTGCCGCACGTGTTTTTTTTTATTCTCACGTTAACCACGAAGTCGCGGTCGTAACAAGCCAAAGCGCGCTTTCGTTGGATCTAAGACTCAATTTTCAATCTCGCTTATTGTACGAGTATCGAGTGCTGTCTGTACGCTCGGTTGGCTCGTCCACTAGACGGTAAGTGCGGCGAAACGATTGTTATCTAACGATTGTAAAATGCTCGGTCGGCTTCGGATAAATTGCTTTTGGAAAACGCTTTCTTCGATAATCCATACTTTTAAATCTCAATCCATTATTTTTTGGTATTGGTAGCGTAATAATTTTGTATATTTAAATTACCTCTACTAGATAATCCATACTTTTAAATCTCAATCTCATATTTTTTGGTATTGGTAGCGTAATAATTTTGTATATTTAAATTACCTCTACTATCAATGCTATGTTTTTTTTCATTGCTTAGTTGGGTTGACGAGCCCATAGACATCTACAACGAAAATGCAACCTGCGTTGAGATACGAATTTTAAGATCTCCATTTTTACAGTACAACGGCTGTCTCAGCCTTCAAGCCGAAACGCATTAATACTTCACGGCAGAAATAGGCAGGGTGGTGGTACCTGCCCATGCGGACTCACAAGACGTCCTACCACCAATAGAAAAGTTAGTAAGCTACCTACCGGTTAGTAAGTTTAACCTCAACTATTTCGGCTCTACAATTTTGCTAAAATGCTCTAACGGTCAGATATGTCGGAGGTCATGGTATTTCACAAAATAGTACCCTAAACTCAGCAAAAATACTAGAACGACGACATAAAACGTTCAACCCGAACTATATTTCATTGGAATGCCGCATCAGCAACTACTGGAAGCGGTCAGATATTAAAACAGTTGACTTTAGTCGAACGAATATATACTTTTTAATATTTTAACGAACGTTAGAACTTGTTTTTGGTGTTCTGATAAAAATAAAAAGTTCGTATATTTGCGTCGACAACAAAGATGGAATTGAATTATGTGTCATTCATTAAGAAGCGAATGGGCAACAAGAAAAAATAATTTAATCGGTATTTCTACTGAAGTATTTGATAAAAACTCTGTGGATAGCCCGAGTCTGTCAGTCTTTAAATAAATAAAAAAACAAAAAGTACACTTCTCTACTTTTTAGTTCAAATAATTTAATGTTTGATTTGATTTGATATAATCACAGATTTCGCTAAAACTATAGACAAATAATAGTAGTGTATTCTCATATAGACCACAGACTTTAACAATAAACAAAAGTGTATTATAAATGCGTGTGTGTGTATCAAACTCATGGTAGTACTATGTGTAATGTTTTTTTTACTGATTAAATGTATTTTTAACTGACTTCAAAAAAAGAAAGAGATTCTCAAATCTGCCTTCTTCATATCAGCCCACAGACGTCCACTGCTGGACATAGGCCTCCCCAAGCCTCGCCACAAAGACCGGTCATGCGCAACCTGCATCCAGCGGATCCCCGCGAACCTCGATAGATCGCCTACCCACGCTACTTTTTCCAGTACGCGGTCGCCACTCAAGAACTTTCTGGCCTCAACGGCCATCCGTTCTACGAGCAATGTGCCCTGCCCACTGCCAAATCTGCCTACAAGATCAATAAAAAAAGTCTACCCACACGGGCCTACAATACGCCATACAAATATTATACGTAGACAACATAAACACACCACCTAATAACACTGCCGCTATTCCATTTATTTATTTCCTCTAGATATCTAAACGGTACGGTATTCAGTTGATGCACTGAATTTTATTAGAACATCGTACACCGATACTTTATGCCGTCGTAAAGAGCTCGCAACGTGTTTCGATTCTGATTTGTATTTATTTATTGCATGCTATATAGTGGGGAAAAAAGATGTATGGTGTCGTGGGGCACTAGATAAGAACGAAGTTCCTTATTATAAAATAATTAATTTTAAGTTCTATTTGAGGTGCAAAGAAAATAATTATTCGGGTATAAATTTTTTATTCTGATTTTTTTATTGATAAAAATAAAAATAATCGCAAGGGTCAACCACTCCGCAGTGGAATGGAGCATCTTCGCACCGGGGACCCGCCTGCATGATCACGGTATTTCCTACGGCAGGTACATATGATTTAGCAAGAGAAATACGAGAACGTCTATCAACTGTGGATAATCTCATCACCGCGATTCAGGAATTGTTGAATTTAGGTGCAGCGACATTTGTTGATAACAAACTAAATAGAAAAAATCTTACGTTACGGAAGTTTTTGCCCAGTTAAGGTAATCCTCCGCATCATCCCATAACGAACTTTGTTCCAAATACTAAGTCTTTAGAATTTTTCACCACGCTAGTTCTATATTTTTAGAGGTTTCTACGGGGGCAAGTATTGCCGAAAAGTGAACAAAAAGAGGAACAGGCTGAGGTTAGATAATGAGAAGTAGACGTAACTGCTATCCCGTCGCTAGCTTCTTGCAGGCTGCAGAATTCGAGGAACGTGACTGGTAAACGAAGCGTAAAGGCGGCGCTCGGCTTGACGACTTGACAGCATTCCTCTAAATTGTTTGTGTTCACAAAACGGGTTTAACTCTCGCACAACGACGAGGATGATCGTCCGTTAGAGTTCGTAATAGAACAGTAGCAAAAGTCCAGAAAAATATCGAGACGAAAAACAAGCGGCGAGTGCGTGTCTAATGCGCGTCTTCTTTTTTGTTTTATTTTTTTAACTGTTCATGCAATAGATTTATTTTAGATTAGATTAGATTAGGGCTTTGAGCAAGGCGACCGAATCAAGAAATTCCGTAACGAAAATAAAACTCCACTCCGCCTATCATGTAGCTCGCGTTCAACACATTCACACGTTGCGCTTGTGTAGTGTTTAGGAATAAGCGCACGGCGTGACGACGCACTGCATGCGCATCATGAAAAGTCTGCCCATCTCTCTCTCGCGCGGTCTAGCTTATGAATGTGAAGGGGATAGTTAATGTTTTGCTTTTGTTAGTGCTTATAAATATAATAGCGTGGTCTTGTTAAATTACTGTTGTCTAATTATAATTGTATAAGTTGATAAAAAATGCTATGCAATAGCTTTACCGCGGCAGTCCCCACGTGCCAGACGTGTTTTTTTAACGTATATCTTTTAACACATCAAAACCAATTTGTTACTTTTAATAGAACACCTTAATACCTGTGAGACTCCAGCAATATACTTTTACGGGGCTTTAACAAAGCATCGTATAACAAATCCTTGCACGGCGTTAAAAGACATTGATCGAACTAAAGCATTTGTCGGGACACGAATGAGCGGAGTTCGGGAGCCGATCGTAGCTTATTACTCACTTGGAAGAATTAAAGATATACAGGTTGGATTTTTCAAGTTAACATACTTTACCGTCCGATTAGTCTCCTCTCGACGATAGGAAAAATTTACGAACGGCTCCTTAGGAAACGCCTCTGGGATTTTGTTACCGCGAACAAAATTCTCATAGACGAACAGTTCGAATTCCGCTCTAAACACTCGTGCGTACAACAAGTGCACCGCCTCACGGAGCACATTCTGATAGGACTAAATAGGCGTAAACAAATCCCGACCGGCGCCCTCTTCTTCGACATCGCGAAGGCGTTCGACAAAGTCTGGCACAACGGTTTAATTTATAAACTGTACAACATGGGAGTGCCAGACAGACTCGTGCTCATCATACGAGACTTCTTGTCGAACCGTTCGTTTCGATATCGAGTAGAGGGAACTCGTTCTCGTCCCCGTCAACTGACCGCCGGAGTCCCGCAAGGCTCCGCGCTCTCTCCGTTATTATTTAGTTTGTATATCAATGATATACCCCGGTCTCCGGAGACCCATCTAGCGCTCTTCGCCGATGACACGGCTATCTACTACTCGTGTAGGAAGATGTCGCTGCTTCATCGGCGACTCCAGATCGCAGTAGCCACCATGGGACAGTGGTTCCGGAAGTGGCGAATAGACATCAACCCCACGAAAAGCGCAGCGGTGCTCTTCAAAAGGGGTCGCCCTCCGAACATCACTTCGAGCATCCCACTCCGTAGTAGGCGCGCAAACACCTCCGCCGTTAGTCCCATCACTCTCTTTGGCCAGCCCATACCGTGGGTCTCGAAGGTCAAATATCTAGGCGTCACCCTCGACAGAGGGATGACATTCCGTCCCCATATAAAAACGGTACGCGACCGCGCCGCGTTTATTCTAGGACGACTCTATCCAATGCTTTGTAGTCGAAGCAAACTGTCCCTCCGTAATAAGGTAACTCTCTACAAAACTTGTATACGCCCCGTCATGACGTATGCAAGCGTAGTGTTCGCTCACGCAGCCCGCACCCACTTGAAATCCCTTCAGGTTATTCAATCACGATTCTGCAGGATAGCCGTCGGAGCGCCTTGGTTCCTTAGGAATGTGGATCTCCACGACGACCTGGAGCTCGACTCTTTTAGTAAGTATCTACAGTCGGCATCGCTGCGCCATTTTGAGAAGGCGGCACGACATGAGAACCCTCTCATCGTAGCCGCTGGAAATTACATACCCGACCCAGTAGACCGAATGGTAAACCGTCGACGTCGCCCAAAGCACGTCATTACGGATCCTCCTGATCCATTAACGGTGCTTTTAGGCACCACAAGCACCGGTCACCGTCCTCGTCGAACCCGTCGCTTGCGACGAAGGGCTCGACGAGCGAACTAACCCATAGACACAGCCCACTGAGTTTCTCGCCGGATCTTCTCAGTGGGTCGCGTTTCCGATCCGGTGGTAGATTATGCGAAGCACTGCTCTTGCTAGGGTCAGTGTTAGCAACTCTCCGGTTGAGCCCCGCGAGCTCACCTACTAACGTTAGGGTGAATCTGAAATAGCCTCTCAAGGCTATCAGCATAGGTAGGGAAAAAAAATTAACATACTATTACACGTCTAATGAAAATAGTTTTAAATTAATCCTTATCAAAAGTTGCAGCAGATTTTTGTCTCTTTTGACGGTTTTTATTTTATTTATTTTTTATTGCGTAGTGGTTGGACGAGCTCACAGCTCACCTGGTGTTAAATGGTTACTGAAGCCCATAGACCCATTTGGAGCCTCTGGGTCTGCGGAGGGACTTCGGTTCCCTCTGTATTTTGTACCGTATGTTCCATGGGGAGTGCTCTGAGGAATTGTTCGAGATGATACCAGAATCTCGTTTTTACCATCGCACCGCCCGCCACCGGTGTAGAGTTCATCCATACTACCTGGAGCCACTGTGGTCATCCACAGTGCGTTTCCAGAGATCTTTTTTGCCACGTACCATCCGGCTATGGAATGAGCTCCCCTCCACGGTGTTTCCCGAGCGCTATGACATGTCCTTCTTCAAAAGAGGCTTATGGAGAGTATTAAGCGGTAGGCAGCGGCTTGGCTCTGCCCCTGGCATTGCTGAAGTCCATGGGCGACGGTAACCACTCACCATCAGGTGGGTCGTATGCCCGTCTGCCTACAAAGGCAATAAAAAAAAAAAAAAAAAAATAGACATCTACAACGTAAATGCGCCACCTACCTTAAAATATGAGGTCTAAGGTTCAGTATAGTTACAACGGCTGCCCCACCCTCCAAACCGAAACGCTTCTATTACTGCTTCACGGTAGAAATGGACAGGGTGGTGGTACCTACCGTGCGGACTCACAAGAGGTCCTACCACCAGTAAACTATTCTAAGTAAGTCCTACCACCAGTAAGTATTGGGTGGTTTTCCCTAGAGCTCCGGTACGTTGCAAATAAACTGAAGCTGGATACTATAATCACATATTCTCGTAAGTACTTGTAGGATTGCGAGCTTTAAGCCAAGGTGTCCTCCCTCCTTGCGTCGTATTCCTCAGTGCTGTGGGCTGTGACCTTTACGGAGCACTTTTGTTAGGACTATGTTCCTCCATTCATTCCTATCCTCCGCGCAGTGGATAGCGACATTAAGGCTGGATTCCATTAATGCTGGAGTTGTCTTAATCAGATCGGACCAACGCATGGGACTACGCCCTCTAGGCCTCTTTCTTTCCACTTTGCCGGCGATGAAAAGTCTTTCGAGATTGTCACCCTTTTTCCTCGCAACAATGAGTATGTCAAGATAAATACGATGGAATAAGAATGCAGTGGACATATAGGTAATATCACGTAAAAATGGAAACAGCGGTTATTTTTTGTATTGCTTGAATGTGTGGACCAGCGCACGGCCCACTTGGTTTTAAGTGGTCACCGAAGCCTATAGACATTCGGGGCTTGAGATTAATTGCTTAATACGATTACACCGGGCGTCTTATCCCGTAGGCCACGATGACTTCAGTCTATATGGTTTCATGTTCCTTGTGGCTACGATATTAGTTAGTACAATAGGATTGAGATACCAATAAATGGTTCTAGCTTGGGGCCACCGATAATGGAACTTTGAACTATTTCAATATCGTTATGGCTTATTATATTTTCATCAGATTCAGACCAAATACTGATATCCGCTTTATTAAAATCTACTTCCAAGTAATCGTAAAAAAATAACAGTTAGCAAGTGTGGAAAAATACGTTTGTATTTTTCAGAATTCGCTGAAAAAAGAAACCTATAAAAGCCCTAAGCAAAGTTTTCGTCTAATCACTACGTGATCATTAGTGTGAGTAAAGACTTTATTTTTCATCTATTGTACCTATTTGCAAAAAGTAAAAGTCTATAGTAGCTCTCCTACAAGTTTTGTTGTTAGTAAACTTTCTAAAGTCTACTTAAGGACAATGCACGTTCATTTTAACGAGGCAATTTCTTAGTCTGGATTAAATAGAACTAATACATAAACATACATTTTAATTGAAGTAACACTCTTTGATTTTAATGAAAGTTTATCTGTTAAGCAGCTGATCTGGTAGGCAGCGGCTTGGCTCTGCCACTGGCATTGCTGAAGTCCATGGGCGATGGTAACCACTCACCATCAGATGGGCCGTATGCTCGTCAGTCTACAAGGGCAATAAAAAAAACTGATAATAATAATAACTAGGAAGAAAATCCAATCATCCGGCTTCAATTTGGGATTCCCTTTGTTATGGGTAAACATCATCATTATTTTCATCAGCCTATAGCAGTCCACTGCTGGTCATATGCCTCTTCAATTGCTCGCCACTGAGCACAATCCTCGGCTTCCCTCATCCAGCTCCAGCCAGCCACCCTGCACAGATCATTATGGGTAAGCATACTGATAGCCATGCTTATGAATGCTTGTTTTTAAAAAAATATAAATAATAAACACACAAACAAACCTGTTCATCAAACAATGTTTGCCCGATTAGAAAATTGAACCTACTAACCTAGGCGCAACAGCACTACCATTTCAGTCAATAAGACGTAAGATTGTAATCTCTATAGTCTTGAACAACGACCTTTCAAACTAGAATGCATGATTGCTTCCCGGCAGATGTAGACGGAATAGTGGTATCGACCCGCGAGGGCCTTTGAGGCCTATAGCAGTACAACTCAGGTAGACTTTTTGAACTCACCTTTACTTATTCATATACTGTCACGACTGTCTTGAATATAGAAATTAACTAAAATACATGAAAAACAAAAGGTACAAAATATGTATGCACGGACGCCTTATGAATAGTCGCAAATAGATGCTGGCTGTGAGATATAAGATAAATGGCACTACCTCATCTCTTCACGTGGGTTTCCGAAAGGCGACTAAGAGATTTACCGGAGAACGAGTACAGCATTCTCTTGAGCCTTGAGCCTTGAGAGGTTATTTCAGCTTCACCCTAGCGTGTAGGTGAGCTCTCGGGGTTCAAACCAGAAGTGTTGCCAACACTGGCCCTAGCAAGAGCAATGCTTCGCAGAATCTACCAACGGATCGGAAACGCGATCCACTGAGAAGATTCGGCGAGAAACTAGTGGGCTGTATCTATGGGTTAATTTACTCGTCGAGCCCTTCGTCGCAAGCGCCGGAACCTGGATGAGGTACCTAAAAGCACCATTAATGGAATAGGAGGATTTGTAATGACGTGTAGCATTCTCTGAGCATTACTCCAACCCTTTATTTGATGGCGGTAGAGCTTGTTGTCAGCTCGCTATATGGCTAAATACCGCCAACCGAATTATTTCTGCCGCGATGCTGTCGTGCATCGTATTTTGAAGATTCGAACAATTGAGACTTTGATTATAGACGAGCGTCACTTTGGATTAATTTTTGCTGTGGTCACTAATCAAATTAAATACTAAGACATCACTAATTTAACGTATTATTATAGTGTGTATGATGAGAGGAGAGAAGTGACAATTTGGAAAAGCTACTGGTAAAAGGCAAGATATGCGGAAAAAAGCCCAGATACAGAAGTCCAATGCGCTGATCCAACCAGATACGCTCCACTCTCAATACTTCAGTCCACGTTGCTATCCACACAGCCGAGGATAGGCAGGAATGGCGCAGGATAATACAGGAGAAAATTATTAGAGGAGGCCAAGACCCTCAGCATTGAGGATCATCTACGCAAGGAGGAGGATACAGATCTAGAACATTATAGATTTTCTAGTTAATTCAAAAAACATTTTAGGCGAAAACACGATTAAAATCACCAATAAACTACGTACACTTTAAAAGAATCTCGATATCGTTCCGACGCGTACAAATGAGGGTAGCCCTTTACAAGGAACGAAGCTCATTGTTAAAGACGAATAATAGTTTTCTAAGCTTTCCGATGCATACAATTCGTGCTGCCCATAATGGCTTCGGATCGTGACCTTTGTATGCAAAAATACCGTACTGTACGACACTTGAAAGAGCTTAATCGAAAAAATTGATACTTTATGAAGGAAAGTTGATTATCAGACCAATTTTGTTCATCGAGTCAGCGTTTCTCAGTTTTTATTTTATTGCTTAGATTTGTGGACGAGCCCACAGTCCACCTGGTGTTAAGTGGTAGACATCTACAACGTAAATGCGCCACACACCTTGAGATATAAGTTCTAAGATCTCAGTATAGTTACAACGGCTGCCCCGCCCTTCAAACCGAAACGCATTACTGCTTCACGGCAGAAATAGGCGGGGCGGTGGTACCTACCCGTGCGGACTCGCAAGAGGTCCTACCACCAGTAAAAAAGTTTGTAAAGTTGAAATGTTTTGTTTATCAAGAAGTATTTTGGTGTAGTTTTTGTAATTGCTGTGGACGCGCAGAGTTAAAGTCAGGTGGGCCACGTGCCCCTCTATCATTTGAAATTTCCGAAGTTTTGTTTGAGAGGAACTTGTCATCTCCTTTTTAGCATAGCATCAGCCACTGGAAGCTGAGTTCATCTATACTAAATGGGATTAGTGCACTAATCCACAGTGATTTTCAGTGATTGCTTCTACCACATACTATCTAGCTCTGGAATAAAGCTTCCTCCATTATATATCTTAAAAGTTATAATGTCTGTCTTGCAATGAGGATTCAAAGGAGCTCTGAAGGGTGCTGATTATCTTACTTAATTATTTTCCTGGTATCATTGATGTCCATGAGCGATAGCAATAACTCATTACCAGTTGGACGAAACACTCAGCTGCCTTCGAACATTATAAAAGACCTAAAGATATTTACTCTGCGGCCCCTAAAATTACATTAACTATAATGCAAAAATAACTAAGTATCAAAACTCTTTAGATAGGCTATATAAATGAAAATCGCTTAACACTTCATAGAAAAATCCACTTCAATAAAGGAACGATCGACAGAACATTTTCATTCAGTTGTTAAATTTCCAGTTAACAACACGAGTTCGAGAAATTTATGTGACGAGAAACGGTGCCAGTCCAAAGAAACGAAATATTTAGGTTTTAAAACGTAACATATTTCGCGAACAATTGACGGCTATTCATGAAGAATAATTCTGAGGTGGAAAACGCAGTGGTAAGTGTAAATAAGCAAGATGCTTTGAAACATATTAATATGGCCTAATGAAGATCGCAGTAGACACAGGCCAACTTATTTATATGATAAAGAGACCGCTTCTTCTTCAGCAAAATGAATAGAAACGCTACTAGCCTTTGGAAGACCGCCACTAGGAGTTTGAGTCGTAACGAGAAACATAGCTTAGTGACTGAAGAGTCATCGTGCTTGAATAAAATCGTCAGCATAAGCAAGGACAAAGGTTAGTAGTCTGAGTTATTTGATCTCTACCAACTTATGTAATGCCAATTGGGCTTACAGAATGTACTGGAGCAAATTTACACTACGGCATAGAAAATCCTCTTCAACTTTAGATTTGAGAGAGAATTAGTAAAAATAGATAGCAGACTTTAACTAAAAAATACATATTCTTTAAAAGCGTACTGGAAGACGTAGCATGGGTGGGCCACCTACGAATTGAATCGATGACCTGTTGACCTATGCAAGCCTAGTAGAACCGGTCCTTGTGGTGAAGCTTGAGAGAGGCTTATGTCCAGTAGTGGGCGTCTGTGGGCCGCAAGATAGATAAACATGAAGGTAAGACGTTTCACAAAACATGAATGTAGCATTTAGATGCTACGTTGACAATTCTGTTTAAAATTTTAAATCCAATTCTATTTTAACCACCTAAATATCTTAAGCAAGTACACTAAGCTCAGTGACGGCCATAACTATGCAGAAAAAATAGCACCTGTCCAAGGGGACTTGATCTTAATGAATTTTCTTGGAACAAGATTTAGAATAGACGATCGAAATTTATACCTGAAGCCGAGAGCTCTCTGGGATGGATCTTAGGATGGGGGAACTGAAATTCAACTCATTAAAGACACTGGCTTGCACGTTCATAACGAGTCATATGAAAGGTAGCCGCAGGCTGTTTTCTAAATTGTCTAGGTATCATCAATAGAGAATACTTTACGTTATGATAAACACTTAAGCTTTGTTAATCAACGATATGGCCTCGAATGGAGAATTTGTCCTTTCTTTGTGCCGGGGCATCTAAATACCAGATACCTTTATTTCACTCAATATAGAAGAGGGCCCCTTGGATTGTCGATAATCCCATTACCATGGGTCTTTCGGAGCTTCTGAGTGTACGCATGATTTTTTGTTCTTTCTACCACATAAGCAATACGTTCCTTTGGGAATTGTTTTGCATTGAGTATTTATTTGAGATGATCTAATGATCTCCATTGTACCATCGCAATACTAGCCACTGAAGTAAAGTTTACTGGAAATAATGTATTTGGAAACACTGCACACTCATCCACATTACCTTTTCAGAGATTTTTTTTCGACTTTTTTTTGTGCTCAATTTGTTGGACGAGCTCACAACCCACCTGGTGTTAAGTGGTTACTGGAGCCCATATACATCTACAATGTAAATGCACCACCCATCTTGAGCTATAAGTTCTAAGGCCTCAGTATAGTTACAACGGCTGCCCCACCCTTCAAACCGAAACGCATTACTGCTTCACGGCAGAAATAGGCAGGGTGGTGGTACCTACCTGTGCGGACTCACAAGAAGTCCTACCATAAGTAAACTCACAAGAGGTCCTACCACCAGTAAACTCACAAGAGGTCCTACCACCAGTAAACTCACAAGAGGTCCTACCACCGTATGTATCATACGTACTGTACCGTACCATCTGCTCTCATAAAACTTTCACTCCGCGGTGCTTCCTAAGCGCTCTAGCACTTCTTTCTTCAATCGAGCTTTGTAACGAGTCCTAAAAAATTGGAAGCAACTCAGTTATGTCCCTGGTATTGCTGTTGTCCATGAGCACCAGTGACCATACACAATTACGTGAGCTCGTCTGTCTATTTAAACAAAAAAAACAACTGCCTATTATATGAGCGCTCTTTAATATTAGGTGCTTACTTTTTCTACTTTCAAAGACAATAAACTCACATAATTAAGTCCAAACTCCAACAAAACAAACAAGACACCTTCCCGGAAACTTTCGGAAACATATTATAGAAACGTTTCGAACCGGTAAAAGAGTCAATGATACCTGTAGGTGACTCGAAAATAGAAATATTATATGCTGTATTTAGGTTCGTTCGTGTCGGCACGTCCTATAAGCATTTCCCACCTATAAAATGTTTAAATAATAACCAACATACAAAATTATATGATCGTCTGGGTCTGTATGTGGAATGATTATGAAATTTGATACGGCATATGTGTTTTTAAATAAAATCAGATCATATAATGATATCGGTTCTCATATTTAAGTTCAATATAAGAGATTCATCTGTTGATTCAAATGCTTCTTCTATAAGTACATTGAAATTAAGGGAATCTCAATTTTTGGTGCTAATAGCACTGAAAATACAATTCACGTTTACTAATTTTTATTTAAACTTAAATGTTATAAAAGTTAACACTGAAAAATGAAACTTTAATAAGTACTGAGGTACTTAACTTTACTTAAATTAAAAGTAAAATCCAAGTTATGGATTGGACTAATTAATAAATACTCCGAAATAAATACGATATTATTTGTAAGAAAATTAATCGAGTTCGCAATATTGAGTAGTATTTACTCGGAACTAGGGTATTGATCTCGCCGAACCTACAACATGCAGGATGTATATCATGACAACTTAATTATGATCTTGTGTGAAAGTTGTTAAAAATTTCGAATAAGCCATAGCGAAAGTGATCTCGGAAGTGAAGACAATTGGCCACGACATGATAGAATCAAAAAAGTTCTAAAGAAAAAGGTTATAGAAGAATTTATATTGCACAGTAATAAGTACATATCTTTAATAAAATATTGCACGCGCTGTAAAAATGACAAACATGAACTGGCTACATTAGTACATGCGTGAAAATACCGTTGACGTCTTATAATAGAACTAGCAATCCATTTGCTGTTCTGAACATTATAAAACCCACAGACACAGCCCACTGAGTTTTTCGCCGGATCTTCTCAATGGGTCGCGTTTCCGATCCGGTGGTAGATTCTGCGAAGCACTGCTTTTGCTAGGGCCAGTATTAGCAGCACTCCGGTTTGAGCCCCCTGAGCTCATTTGCATGTTAAGGCGAAGCTGAAATACTGGTAGTAGGACCTCTTGAGAGTCCGCACGGGTAGGTACCACCACCCCGCCTATTTCCGCCGTGAAGCAGTAATGCGTTTCGGTTAGAAGGGTGGGGTAGCCGTTGTAACTATACTGAGATCTTAGAACTTATAACTCGAGGTGGGTGGCGCATTTGCATTGCAGATGTCTATGGGCTCCAGTAACTACTTAACACCAGGTGGGCTGTGAGCTCGTCCACCCATCTAAGCAATAAAAAAAATAAAAAAAAATAGCCTCTCAAGGCTATACGCATAGGTAGGACAAAAAACATTATAAAAATCGATATTTGTCATTATTTCGTCAATGAATAATGTTTAACGGTCTCACTAGGCTAACAGTAATGTGTTTCAACTTTGGCGATAGACTCTTTGCACCCTGCATAATTTCAAAGATTCAAATTGGTGAAAGTTTAAAATCTAAATCGCTAATGTTTATATGGTCGGTACAGTTAGCAAAGATATCTCCATTCCATCCGACCATTCCAATATGAATTTTCATCATAGTTTATGTAAATCATGAATATTTATCTTGACGTATCCAAATCCTTTCGATAGTTTAAGGTAGCCACGTAACCTAGGCTTTTAGTACAGACCCGAATTCCGACTCGGGAATCCGAATTTCTGAAAGCAGTTTTCTTAGCCTGTGTTACAGCGCGCGAATACAAATTTCGAGAATTTTTTTTATTGTCTAACACAAAAAAAAAGATGTTGAAGGCATTTATCTACGATTTTGAATCAGAAATGTTCCCGGTTATATTAAGCGGTAAGGCTACCCATCCACTATTATCTTTTAATCAAGCTGGTTCTCAAGTGAAATCTTTTTTTGTTTTGTTAAATATCGGTATGAATTTTTTCTTGGCGGCATCTAAAAAATCTAAAGCAACGCGTTTTAATTAAAAGTGAAATTAAAAAATATTTTGTCGTTGTCAGGATATTAGATGTAAGGAGTGTAATTATTGCATTGTCGTCGGTACTTGATACGTGTGCTTTTAAGGTAACTGGACGTACCGAAGTTGGTGAAAATTAATTTGAAAAATTTCTTTAGATCGATAAATGTCAAGCTAATAAAAAACGTGTATTAAAAAGAATGGAGAGGCTGCATATTTTCGAAGTCGGATAAAAACGTTAGGGTAGTGAGAAGAGATAAACTAAATCTTGTTAAATACAACATTTAATATAATTTCACTGGGAGATCAACAGCAAAGGCCCAGTCCTTAATAGCACTAGCAAGTAAAGATCATTAATTTAAGAATAGTCTTGTAAGTGTAAAGTATTGACAATTGGGTTCAGCACGGATCTCATTATGCAGTGAAGTATAAAAAAAAATCTATCTTTCCTGATTCAGCCATGTGTTTCATAGAATTCTATTTGCAAAATACACTCAAATTGCAAACTCATTTTTTTATATTCATGACAATGACATGTAACACCAGCTATTTCACCGATTTACATTTTTTACTTAATGCTTAGATGAGTGGATGAGCTTACGGCTAACCTGGTGTTGAATGGTTACTGGAGCCTAAAACCGCCAATGTTAATGCCGCCTTGAGATAAATGAGTTCTAAGGTCTCCGTTTTTACAGCACGACGGCTGCCCCACACTTTAAACCATTACTGCTCCGCGGTAGAAATAGGCAGGGTGGTGGTACCTACCCGCGCGGGCTCACAAGACGCTTTACTACCAATAAAATATACAATATAAAGAAATCTATTCAAATATATTCCTAAGAATAAGAAAACATCCAATGTGAACAGATGCAAAATTTTTACTACAAGAGCATTTCTATCACTGTCCCGATGCAAGATATTGTGTGTCCGTTTTCAAGTTTCAGCGTAAGCTTACATTTATCACAGAGAAATTTACAACAAAATATGTCCAGTGGCTTTGCGTGTTCAAACTGTAAGCTCAAAATTATAAACATCCTAGTTATTATGTACACTACCATATAGTATACTAGGCTTATAAATACAGCTTTAGCGGATGCTAGGCTTTGTTAGGTACGGGGTAATTACAAATCATTCTAATTTTAAGATAATGTCAAAAAATCTTGATACTTTATTTTTACGTTTACTAATATTGTGCTAACTAATTGTGAAATATATTCCTTTGCGCACAGAAAGAACTGATGGTATCTTGAGGTGTGACAGCTTCTTTTAGTTAGATGAGGAGGATTCCAGGTGTTAAATAAGCGTCAACCATTTTCTCTATTAAAGAAGAGGTTTTTTATTATTATTCAATTGGTCTCGCGAAACTAACGCTGAACATTTAAAGTTGTCCGGGCCTAAACGATTAGACTCATGGTGGGTCAACCATGCGACTAAGCCAGTATTCCAACCCCACAGGATATTACCATATCATCTAATGAAATACGTATGAACGAATGGCATTTAGGCTGAAAGTACACGGTGAAGGAAGAATTAAACCTGGAAAAATATTATTACGTAACTACTATACAATTGAGACACGTAGACTAAAAGTATCAAGGTGTATGATGATATTCTTGTTGTGATGATGTCTGTGGGTTGTTAGTTTGCTCAGTCGTCTTTGCAATCTATACTAATACTAGTATACTAATAATATTATAAAGAGAAAAGATTTGTTTGTTTGTTTGTATTGAATAGGCTCCGAAACTACTGAACCGATTTGAAAAATTCTTTCACTGCTTGAAAGCTACACTATTCCCGATTGACATAAGCTATTATCTTTTTTGAAAAAAATTAGGGATCCTTACTAAAACTCCAATAATGTAACCCGAGGTGTAAAAAAATTACCTAAAACATTCTTTATATCGCGTGCCCTGCGAAAACTATTGATGATAGAATAAAATAATGTACTTATTGTATGTAATGTAATGTAATGTGTAAAATAATGTACTTTGTAGAACACATTATTATTTACAAAAAGTGTCGTTATAATTATGCCGCAATAAGTGTTATTTTATTTAAAAAAATAAAACATTCAAAAAAACAACAAATATCGTTGAAATTTTTATTAAAGACCTGAGCGGAGCCGGAGCGGGCTGCTTGTAAATAAATAAATTAATCAGAATCAATTACTAAATAAAAAAATAGTAACATTTCATTTTCTGACTTCCGCTATTAATTTAAACTTTTTATCCAAGTATCAAAACGAGCTATTTGCAGTATAAAACCGTCACTGCCAAAAGGCCCAGGGTTGCGCTGCGATAAGCGGTGTAGCAGTTCAGTTTGCACGCCGATTAAATTTCAATGTTAATTAGATAGTATGAAATTAACAGTGGCTTACGTGGTTACATAAAGCTTAACTCCTGCATTCTGAATCACCACAGGGCTCTTCGTACAAAGAGATAATAATATTATGATATCGTATTTTTTTATTTTTTTATTGCGTGGACGAGCTCACAGCCCACCTGGTGTGGACTGGAGCCCATAGACATCTACGACGTAAATGCGCCACCCACCTCGAGATAGAAGTTCTAAAGTCTCAGTATAGTTACAACGCCTGCCCACCCTTCAAACCGAAACGCATTACTGCTTAACGCAGAAATAGGCAGGGTGGTGGTACCTACCCGCACAGACTCACAAAAGGTCCTACCACCAGTAATAAGGAGGTCCTACCACCAGTAATAATCGTATGGAAGTTTTAGTTTTTTTTTCCTACCCATTCGCTGTTAGCCTAAGAGGCTATTCCAATTACGCCCGGACGGGTAGATGAGCTCACAGGCTCAACCTGAGAGTATTTACTAACACTAGCCCTAGCAAGACCAGTGATTGGCAAAGTCTACCACCAGATCGGAATCGCGGCCCACTGAGAAAATCCGAGAAACTCAGTGGGCTTCAAACTTGTCATGCGTTTCAGTTATGTCTGGCGCATAACGCATAGTGCATAAGAGGAGTTGGAAGTCGTCGTGGCCTAAAGGATAAAATGTCTGGTGCATTCGTATGTAGCGATGCACCGGAGTTCGAAACCCGCGGGCGGGTACCAATTTTTCTAATGAAATACGTACTCAACAAAATGTTCACGATTGACTTCCACGGTGAAGGAATAACATCGTGTAATAAAAATCAGACCCGCAAAATTATAATTAGCGTAATTATTGGTGGTAGGACCTCTTGTGAGTCCGCACGGGTAGGTACCACCGCCCCGCTTATTTCTGCCGTGAAGCAGTAATGCGTTTCGGTTTGAAGGGTGGGGCAGCCGTCGTGACCATACTGAGACCTTAGAACTTATATCTCAACGTGTGTGGCGCATTTACGTTGTAGATGTCTATGGACTCCAGTAACCACTTAACACCAGGTGGGCTGTGAGCTCGTCCACACATCTAAGCAATAAAAAAAAAGAAAGAGGTTTTTCCCTGAGGTTCCTTTAAAAATACTTGCGCGAATCGACAATACCTTTGTATTGTTTTATGTGGAATGTATGCGGTATTCAAAGATATGAAGATTCATCAGCTCTCTTCATAAATTGTGAGACTGATTCCATGCCGGAGCACCATGTGGTTTATGTAGCTCGACTACCAATTTTGCGGTTTTTTTTTATAGGTTAGATGGGCGAACGAAGTCACAGCCCACCTGGTGTCAAATGGTTACCGGAGCCCATAGACATCTACAACGTAAATTCTGCCACCTACCTAAATACATGAGCTCAAAGTCTGAATAGTATTGCATATCTTATGTCGCTCTCTGCGAATAGTAATTCAGAACCGAACGCGCGTACGCGGTGAAAATAACCTGGACTGCGGTACCCCCTTGTGAAGACTGATACCACCAGTAAAATCTGGTTTGGGCTACCCATTAATAGATTGGGAAAAAAACCCAGTAAAATACAGGAGCTATTAAATGTAATAAATTAACATTAAAAAAAATTAAGCTTATGTATTTCATGCCTTACCACATTACAGAGGCAAACAAGAGCCTTAAATAATATTAAAATTAGCAGACCCGGCAGACTCCGTAGTACCTCAATCGATAAGTAAAAGACCTAAACTTTTGTGTAAAATAAACTTAAAACAAACAAAAGAAATCCGTTCGACGTGGGACACATCAATGGAAAAACGAAATTGTTATTTCTATTTAATTCCGAGCATTTTCATATTTATCTACCTTTTAAACCTTCTCTGGACCTCCACAAATAATTCAAAACCAAAATTAGCCAAATCAGTCCAGCCGTTCTCGAGTTTTAGCGAGACTAACGAACAGCAATTAATTTTAATATATATAGATAGATTACTCATATCTGCAGCCTGTAAATACTTTTTATTAACAGTAAGCTACTATCGCAATATTTGATAAAAATATATATTTTGTAATTAAAATCAGATTTACATCAAGCGACAAATGATGTACAAACAAAGCTCTGCATAATCTCTAAGTTCCGCGTCGCTGCATGGATTATAGGAGCTTAAAGCTCAACGGGTGCAAGCGTTGCGCGTTACCTGTTTACGTGATGCGTTTAAGTATTCGTGCTTTTAATACTAATTATACTATATAATGTTTTGCCATGGTTATTATTGATACCATAATATATACTATGGCAGCTCGTGACGTCACTTCCATTCGATATTCAGAAATGGTCTGTTGTAATAAGTGTGGCTGTGTTTTGCAATGATGTCAATAAGTATTCAAACGAGTTCCTCTAGTTTCAAGACAGTGCAGAAAATCATAAAAATATCATCTAAAAACTTGAACTATAGAAAATATATTTGTAATTATGTACAATATTTCTATGACTATAATATCTCTGACTCCAATCAGCGCTGTTCCATGCCACCACCTCGGAAGGCATCAGCTGCCTTTGCATTTGCTGTATTTTTTTAATTCCATGAGAGGCAATAAATGATAACACCAATATTAATTGTTAATAAAAGAAATGGGGGCGAATCAGATGAGCTAAAAATTTAGCAAACGGCATTAAAAATATTTTATCAACTTTTTAGATTATCTCTTCGACATCATCAAGTACATAGCATTTTAGAATAAGCTTGTTAAAATAAGCTTTACGCCTTTGTTATCGAGAATGGATCAACTAACGAAATACCTAGTTTACAATAGGACGCCCAAAAATAAACATGCTATGGACTATGATGCGGTAAGGGCCCAAAAAAATGAGGACAAGAAGAAAGATAGTAAAGGACCAGAACTAGTATTGGATAAGAGATTACTACTTTTGTCGCCTGATCTTGGAAATAGCGAAGGTAAGATGTTTTGTGTTGCGGTTCTGGTGTATATCGAACGTTCAATCCAATCCAGTCATCTTCTATTTCACTGTGAATTTAATTCTCACGTCATTTCAGATCCTCTCGATCCACTAACGGTGCTTTTAGATACCTCAAGCACCGGCCATCGTTCTCGTCGAACCCGTCGCTTGCGATGAAGGGCTCGACGAGTAAATGAACCCACAGACACAGCCCATTGAGTTTCTCGCCGGATCTTCTCAGTTTGAACCCCGTGAGCTCACCTACACACGTTAGGGCGAAGCTGAAATAGCCTCTCAAGGCTATCAGCATAAGTAGGCAGCGGCTTGGCTCTGCCCCTGGCATTGGTGAAGTCCATGGGCGACGGTAACCACTCACCATCAGGTGGGCCGTATGTTCGTCTGCCTACAAGGGCAATAAAAAAAAAAGTAGGAAAAAAAGGGAATTTAATCTAATTTCTGGCTACCCTCAATACGACTTCATCGCGGAAGTAAGTTGTGAATAGTACAATGAAACTATTAGCGTTCAATTATCGATTTTCATTCGAAAATTTAATAACGTCTCGATGATTCTCGACTTTTCTACAATCACGACTTTCGTTTAGGGCCTGTTGTTTCGTTACTCTAGCAAAACGATTGTGATACTTTAACGCGAAAAAAGTAAACAGAAAAAAAGGTTTATATAAACAAAAGAAAATTTGCAGACCGATGGGTTTTGTCACTTTTTTTGTTAATAATTACTGACCTTTTTTTTAACAATACTATAGTTGAAATTCTAGAATAACTTATTGATCTTTGAAAGCCTAGAATCCTTTTAATTTAGGAGTCCTCTAATTTTTCGAACTATCATGAGTTACTGAGGCAGTATTCGGTAGGGAACCTGGTGGGCCCACACGGGTAGGTACCATCGCCCTGTCTATTTCTGCCGCGAAGCAGTAATGCGTTTCGGTTTGAAGGGCAGTCGTTGTAACTATACTGATACCTTAAAACTCATATCTCAATGGGCAGTTACGTTGTAGATATTATCTATGGGCTCCAGGGACCACTCAACAACAGGTGGGCCGTGAGCTTGTCCACGCATTTAAGCAATAAACATAAGCTTTTTAGGGTTGGCGCGTAAAAAACCAAATATATTTATGACCATATGACATCACGAGTCACTTTATGAAGAGCGGTTACCATCCATACAGAACTAAGCTTCTCGCCGGATGTTCTCAGCGGGTTACAATTCGGTGAAGCTCTGCTCTTGCTAAGACATTATTAAGACAAGTATCGTCGTATCGCCTGAATAGCCTTTTGAGACGACTAGAAAATTATTAGGCAAAAAAGATCATACCTTAAACACAACTGCGTAAATAATGCGGCTCATTCTTTTCAAATATTAGTACAACCGCTGTTTAAACAAGAGTGCAAGATTGAGAGAGCAGACGGCTCGCAATAAGCCTTATCGAATACTGTGTGCTTAGTGAAAATTTTTTAACTTCTCGATCGCGTATAAGTTAACTCGAATTTGTATGGAGTTGGAACAGCGCCCCTAGCGGCAAACGAAGGGAAGTTGTTCCAACTCCATATAAATTTAAGTTAACTTTTACGCGGTCGAGAAGTTAAAAAATTCGCACTAAGCATACTTAGGAACTTGGAAGTAAAAAATAGGCGTGAATCGAATGACATCGTGGTTGCTTATCCGTAGCCAGTGATAAATAGACAGTGATACTATTATATTACTCGTTTGGTATCCTCTGATCCGTAATATTTTGATAAAGTAGACTAAATTATAAATTCTGCGCTGAATATTCAAACGTTAGGTTTGTATTCAAAGCAATACTGCGATATCTCGATCTCACGTAGCGCGAAGTTCGTGTTTATCTTGTCGATTACTTTGATGAAAGCATAACAGCGTTCGTTCGAGGTCTTACAACGCAAGAAGCGAGAGACACATCTGGAGTACATAAATACGAAAACTTGTTTTTTCGATTGAAAAAAAAATTTTAGGAGATATCTGTTTTTTGGAACAAAGTTCCTTATGGAACGATGCGGAGGGATATCCTAACCGGGAATA
Source organism: Bombyx mandarina (assembly GCF_030267445.1). Lineage (NCBI taxonomy): Eukaryota > Metazoa > Arthropoda > Insecta > Lepidoptera > Bombycidae > Bombyx > Bombyx mandarina. Next base: position 16,699,335 of record NC_143221.1, read on the forward strand.
ACGTCCGTAACGTAAGATTTATTATTATTTATGTATAGTCTTAGTATGATGGCTCTACAGTAAGTATAGTCTACGTGATGACGGTTATTATTATTATTATTATTCATATAAATAGCTGTTTCTTTGTATATTATTATAATATACTTTTTATAAATCATTGTGAATAAAGTAACGTTGATTACTTTGTAAACTAGTTTTTTTTGTTTTTATCCATAAAAAAATCATAGTAAAAAAATAAAATAATAAATATTTTTTATATCTCGAATAAAACTTAAAATTAATATTTTTTATAATAAGGGACTTCGTTCCTATCCGGTGTCCCACGACACCACACATTGTCATCTTTTTTTTTTTCAAGTTCAAATATATGGAGTCACGCGATTTAAAATCTTTTTTTTCTCTGTATCGTCTATTTTTCCTGTGCATTTCAGGCGATCATATTGCTAGGTTGCCAGTTTATCAGCTACCAAATATCTATCAAATCTAGGTATCAAAAGAAATACTGATGCCAATTCTGAGAAACATGACAGAAATCTCTATTGAGTTAGTATACCGGCTTTTCCGCCCATCAGAGCGCAACGCAGTTACTCGACTCGTACTAGTAATCAAATACTCTCGTCTCTCTTAACCAAAAGCTGTAAGTTCGTGAATTTCACCACATCATTTTCTATGAAGTTCAAGTACGGAAAGCTTACTTCGTTAGTTCCCTTCCGAGGCGTTGCAGTTTTTGAAAGAGCTTCAAACCGCACCTACGGAAGAAAACGGTTTTGTATTACAATGCAAAAAGGTAAGCATTTAAACACTTTCAGAATTCAATTCAATGTTTCTTAGTCATCATCGTCTATGGGCGTCTTTGTTGCAATCTTGCGTACTAGTAGCCCTAAAAACCATTCTTAACTTTATTCCTAACATAATATTGTGGCCAAACTTATTAAACTATTGCATAGCTTTTATCGCGGGCTTTGAGCGCGGCGACCGAATCAAGAAATTTTGTAACGAAAATAAAACCTAACACCCCCCCACTCCGCCTACCACGTACCTTGCGTTCAACACATTCACACGTTGTGCTTGTGTAGTGTTTGTGAATAAGCGCGCGGCATGACGACGCACTGCATGCACATCATGAAAAGTCTGCCCATCTCTCTCTCTCGCGCAGTCTAGCTTATGAGTGTGAAGGGGACAGTTAATGTTTTGCTTTTGTTAATGTTTATAAATATAGCGTGGTCTTATTTTATTATTGTTTTAATATTAAATTATTATTGTCTAATTATAATTGCATAAGTTGATAAAAAATGCTATGCAATAGCTTTACCGCGACAGTCTCCGAGTGCCAGACGTGTTTTTTATAATTATAAAGATAAAATAATTTCAACGTAACAAAAATCTAGTGAAACAAATAACATACAAAACTGTAAGATGCGCTCTCATTTTAAAAAACATTACTTAGCAAACGTTCAACGTAGAAATTTTCAACACCGAAGCTCAAAAATAGACACATTAAAAAAATAAAAACCTTTAACTTTTTATGTCTATCCTACGCCATTAAGCTGCCATTTTGAATATCGCCCGTGCATTATTGCAATAACTCACGAACAACACGTATGGGAACTAAAAATAAAAGCTTAATTTCCTTTAAGGTCGCCATGTGGCGAGACTGCAATCTTTCCATACGTATTTGCTATCGGTGTTGTGGTAGTGCGATATTCGAGCTATAAAACTGCGATGTGGCATTTTGTTTTCTATTAAATTAATTAAACAGATAATAAGTAGATATAATAACATGACATCACAGATCGCTAAGAATGAAATTCGAGAGTACGGACAATGGTCCCCGATCATCTATGTATCTTAAAACATCCTAACGTGGAGCATTTTTTGGTTATAATAATGTCACTTACCACACAGAGATATTGATCCTATTTATATAGGATCACGTCGGTCCCATCCTTCAAATAAACCTGGTATTTTGATCTCTGACTGACTGATTGACTGATTTGATGGTGAGTTGCAATATGCTTTTTTGGTACGTTTTATTTATAATTTCTTTTTGTTCAAGTCACTTGAAATTAGGCGGCCAGTCAATTCGTCTGTCCATCAAAACAAACAAAAAATGGAATCGTAGAATTTCGAAAATTGCGAGCGTGCAAGGCTAGTGAAATTAAAGTTAATTATCAAGTCAAGTCATTTAGATTGCCTCGTCCAAACTAAAAATGCGGAATTCAAAATTCATGTTAACATTATAAAGCTAAAACACATTCGCTTTCGTTACTTTAAAGTTTAGAGCTAGCATTTTCAAACAATCATCTACGTGAGCTTGACGTGCCGCCGATTTTCGAAGTGCAACCCCAAACACCTTTACCGCGTAAGTAATAAGCACTACTATTCCGCCCATGTTGTAAATAAGCATAATTTGATTTGAGTGATGTGTTATGACTGATTTCCGAAACACAGGAAAATGATTGCTGTGACACATTGATTGGGTGTGATTTGTGTCGGTGTCAGAACTGATTTTACTGTCAAGGGTATTGGGGTTAGCAATTTCAATGTATGCTTTACACGCCCACGAATGACAATGGCGGAATAGCGTTGTATAGTGATAAGTCCGCAAAATTTATTTAGTGAAATTTTAGCACACACGAGTCAATGCAATCAATCTGTCTGTCAATCTGTCAATCTGGTATGAAGTAGCCAGTTCTAAAGATCGTTTATATGCAATCAAATTTCCGACCTCATACGAGTGATGGCATTTACGTTATGATATCCATGGTCTCCTATAACCACAACCAGGCACACTATAAACCCGTACGTCTAATTAAATTAATAAAATACTAGAACTGTAGCCAGTTATAGGAAGGAGATTGTTAAAAAAGATTCAATAAATAAAAATAACTATTTTATTGACACATAGAAGCAATAAAGTAAACTACATAGTAAATGGTTTTAATACTTCGAATCGTGATAAAAATGAATAAGATGTTAAATTATTTTTGATTATTTTTTGTTTTATAGAAATCAAAGAAATGCATCATTCGCCCTGTGATACCGTTTCTTCTATTTTTGAAGGTAAATCTCAGTGTCCATTGCGTCTTAATTTTTTTTTACGGTAAATTTTGCTTAATAATTTAAGCTTCCTATGTTATTTTTTTCATGGCTCACTTTTATGAACCGCGTCATCAACTTATCAGTTTTAGGAAGGATGTATTAGGTCTATCTGATAGGGAATGGTCACCGTTGCTCCTGTAAACATCAAATACAACATACCTTTTAAATCATATTAACAATTACATAAAAATGAAAATCCGATATTCGTAACTACCTAGATACTAGGTGCTAGATACTAAGTACTAGGTACTAAGTACTAGCTAATAAGTACAAGGTACTGGGTACTAGGTACTGGGTACTAGGTACTAGGTACTAGGTACTAGGTACTGGGTACTAGGTACTGGGTACTGGGTACTGGGTACTAGGTACTAGGTACTAGGTACTAGGTACTAGGTACTAGGTACTAGGTACTAGGTACTAGGTACTAGGTACTAGGTACTAGGTACTGGGTACTGGGTACTGGGTACTGGGTACTAGTTACTGGGTACTAGGTACTAGGTACTGGGTACTAGGTACTAGGTACTAGGTACTAGGTACTGGGTACTGGGTACTGGGTACTAGGTACTAGGTACTGGGTACTGGGTACTAGTTACTACTACTAGTACTGGCAGTACGTATAGTAAGACCGCGAGGTCATTCCATTGTGTCATTAAGCTTGACAAACAGCTATCCGGTTAGATGCTTGTGAATATTATTTGCAAATAACATCACAGTACCACATACCGAGATGTGCACTTATCAACTCACCTTTCCAATCCTACTAAAACGATATTGAGTGATATAAAAAAAGCATGATAGCTTCATTTAGGCAAACCCACTGTGAAACTCTGGCAATCTTCAAAAGCTAGTAAATTGAAACATCACATGGATGAAGTAAATAACCCTATCAAAGTCGTAGATTCGATGCAATTCTATTGAACTATTGCTTGTTTTGTAGATTTGATTCAACTAGGGCTGATACTTTAGACTTTTATTTTTACGTCGCCTTAAATTATTATTTGGGATTCTTTTTTAACGTCAGAAATTGTTTATATGTAAATGTTATGATCTAATATTATTATATAATTTATAAAGTTTCCTTGTCAGGAGCACTTTTGCCAGCGTAGTTTTAAAGAAGCACAAGCTATTTTTAGGCACGAATAATTTTACAACCAAGTCCCAAATCTACAGCTCAGTAATAGTTATCACATAATATAAGGAGTCTAACAAAAACCTGGACCGCGGTAAAAACATTTTCATGACAGTCTGTGCCGAAAGGTGAAAAGCTATTTGGCTTAAGCGCCATTTAGCTTAATACGCGACATTTATCTTTGTAATTAAAGGTGCGTTTTATTTGATATTAGCACTAACAGTTCGATGTTTTTAATTGAACTTCAACTAAGCTTACTCCATTGAAATAGCTGAACAAGTTTTTTGTTACGATTTCTTTTCCAAATTTTAAACTTTAAATGACTCTCCTGTAAAGTTGCAAAATTGTCGCTTAAGCCAAACAGAGCCTTTCACCCCTCGATATATCTATACTAATATATAAATCTACAGTGGTTTTTATGGATGTTCCGTTATAACTACTGAACCATGCATCCGATTGACTTGAAACTTGGTATCCATGTAGAAAATACATGTATTTAATGGATAGGCTAATATTTATATGAGTGTTGGACTCCCTACACCAGTTGAAATGAAATGATGAGAATTTTCGTAGGGGTGATTCAAATTCAAATTCAAATTCAAAATCATTTATTTCAACTTGGATGTCATCTAAAACACACTTGTTGAATGTCAAAATGTAAAAGAAAATGTTAACTCTACCACCTGTGAGAAATAATAATGTTAATTTTAAATGCCCAGTGAAGCGGACGGGTATAGCTAGTATATGTATATAATTATTATTTTGTTAACTATCGATTACACACAAGCATAGAGCTTCCAAAATTTAATAACAAAAAACCTTTTGCATGGTACTTCATAAATTCACATATTATGGGTCTTAAACAATTCAAGCCCATACAAAGTTATTACAATATTATAACTATACAGATATAAGTACCTAGCATTGGACCGTCGGTCTATTAAGCAGCAACACCTTTCGAGAAAAAATATTCATCTTGCCTCTTCTTCTATTTTCAAACTTGAATTTTTAATCGCATTTCATGGTGATATGAATGAAAAATTGCACAACACTAAAAGATGTTTGTCTAAAGTAAAGCAATCCATTACTTAAGATGTTCATTATTACCCTTCTTACGCACATCGTGTTCTATTGATGCAAGCAAAATTTTTATTTAAATTTAGAAAAAAAAATATCGTACAAAGTGTCAACCCTATGCAAAATGTGAATAGGAAGTTATGGACACGAGCAATTCACACCCGGTTTTGTGTGCAGTGACAGTCACGCCCGGTTCTGCACGGAGTAGTAACAGTCACGCCCGGTTTTGCAAAGTGTAGAGCCGGTTATTCTTAGAAGTGGTTTCGTAAGTTGCTTCCTGAGCTTTAGAATTCGTATGTGATGCATATTAAAGAAAAAGTAATTTGCATCTTTGAGATTACGATAGTAAGCTAAGTAAGATTAATTCGTTATATTTTTGCTTATGACATTCCTGGTTGGACGTGTTGTGAGGTTGCTTATAGGAGAGCTGTCCAATATAATTAAAACTTTAACCTCTAATCTAAAATATTAAAAAAAAAAAAAAATATTTAAATTCAATTAAAAAATTAAAAATAAATAATAGTTTAAAAAAACAAACAAAATACGCTTTTATAGAAAATCCAACTAAAAAATAGAAAATAAATTTTAATAAATTTGAATTAAAAATAGTGTAAGAAAAAATGATTTTATTGTAAAAAAAGCGTGGGGTGCTTTTCAGGATATTATCAAAATAACCCTTCTACTCATATCTGTTCATAAAATATTTATAACTACTGATACCATGCACTTGCCTTTGTGCTTCGTTGACGGGCATTCCTGGCTTCTGAGTCATGTGATCAGACCACCGAGTTGGGCTTCGGCTTCTAGGCCTTTTCACTCCTAGCTTGCTAGTAAAGATGAGCTTTCCAGGTAATCAGGGCTTTTGCGGAAATCTTGCATAGCACGAAGTAGGCATACGGTTGGCTATCTAGACTATCTATACCATTTGGCACTCTTGGCAGCTCTCTTAAAACTGATGCATTTGTTCGAAACGATTCTTTATATAGTATTGAAACGGTTTGTTCGCATGGGTAGTTTGTACGTCATTTGATAATTTGGGCGCATAAATCTATATATTAATACGTAAAGCAAAACTTTGTACCCCTTTTTACGAAAATTGCGCGGACGGAGGAGTATGAAATTTATCACACTTATAGAGAATATAGAGAAGGAGTGCACAATGCTAATATTTTTTTAAATAATGCATCAAAAATATTTTAAATCAATAAAGAAAACATTACACACACTACCATATGTTTGACACACACGCATATGAGTTCTCTATGTTTATTGTCAAACTTTTGTTGCTCTGTTAGTCTGTGATCAAATTGAGAATAGGTTAATATTTTTTATTTGTCTATAGTGTAGTCTTGGCGAAATCTGTGATTATATTATAGAAGTATAATAGTCTTTGACACTAGAAGCATAATAACGTTCAAACTTATAATTTCAATTAATTATAGTCGAATTTCGACTACTGCGGGACCACTAGTAATAATAATTTCTTTAGACATACTGTTAGTTTTTTTCTGTGCGAAAAGAAACGTAAATATCAAGATTTATTTTTTTATAAATAAAATGACGGTAGTTAGCACAATATTGAACATGACCATGAAAAGTCTAAATAAAGTATTCGAAATATCGGAAATAATAAACGCGAAATTAAACCGTAAAGACAGTTTTATTATTATTATTATCTTTACCGACAAATTCATGTTTTACCTAATTGTGCTTGCGGCCTAGCTTAAGACAAAAAGTAAAATTTCTAATGTAGGTTTATACTGGTGTTTCACTATTCAGGCCTATACACACGAATATTTCGCGCAAAAAAAGTTATCATAGAATAGTTATCGAGATATACCCAGTAGACTAGTAATACTGGGTGTATGATACCACCATGTAATGTATAATAATATAATATAAATGTAATGTCATGTCTGACATTACATACATGTCATGTATGTAATGTCATATTTCTTGTGGATACGATTAGTCATCGAAAAAATCATTCATAAATTTGCGACGTGTGTAATATACAAATTTTAGTCTTAATACAATTACAAGTAAAGCTCACATTTCTTTACACATCTTAGTTCTTTCCGTGTAACCTTGTTAGGAGGTTCAATTTACGACGGAACAAGGCCCAAACTCACTTCCCTCGTTACAAGTACACTTTGGGTCGTCGTTATCGGACTCTGGACTTCACTGTGTTCAAAAGAAACATAGTAAATGTTTTTTGCTTGCTCAATCTTATACCTTTAAACGAGCAATTCTTGTATATATAATCTGGATCTCGAAAACGGCTCCAATGATTTTCATAAAATTTAGTATAAAGGGAATTTCGGGAGCGATATATCAATCTAGCTATGATTTATTTTCAGAAAAAGTTGTTTTATTCGTGTTTTCAATAATCAACTTTATCGATAATCAACTTTATGACTATTCTCGACATCTATTGGCGAATAATAATACTATTTTTCTTAATTGAGGGCAACTAACCGCTTTAAAGACACAACAAGATGGCGTTTTAAAAAAAAAAAAAAACGAGCAAAGCTTGGTCATCATGTAGTAAATTTTATAAATCAAAAGAGTAAGAAGTAAAAGCTCTAGGTACCTAGGCGGCACTGAAAATTTCGGGAATTAAGGAAGTGACACAACATTACTATTTAAAAATGTATTTATTGCTTTTCGAAGTATTCTCCGCGAAATTTGACACATTTTTCCATACGATGGAACCAATCATTGAAGCAACCATTCCATTCGGAAGTTGGGGTCTCCAAAATGGCCGTTTTGTAGGCGTCCACAGCTTCTTCAGGTGATGAAAATCTCTGTCCACGCAATTTATTCTTTATTTTAGGGAAAGTATAGAAATCATTAGGGCTTAGGTCGGGGCTGTACGGCGGATGGTCTAATAATTCTATGCTTTCTTGCTCTAAAAACTCTTTTGTTCTGTGCGCGGTGTGAGAACTCGCATTGTCGTGATAGAGGATGATGCGGCGGTTGCAGTTCTCTTTACGGAGTTCAGAAACGACCTGTGGCAAACAAATGCTAGCATACCATTCTGCATTAACCGTTCTTTGTCCCTCAAGAGGAATAGTCGTAACATGGCCGGTTTTGGAGACAAACGTGGCCACCATTTTTTTGCAACACTCCGTGAACGAACAATTTTTGTTGGCTTTAACTCATTTTCGAACACCCAAACTCGTGACTGGTTTTTTGTTTCGGGTTCGTACGCGTATATCCAGGATTCGTCACCTGATACAATGTTGTATACAGCATATGAGGACCCTGCGTGGACTCTTTCGAGAGTTCTGACGCACCAAGTAACGCGAGCCGCTTTTTGCTCTTCACAGAGCGAATGCGGTATCCATCGGGAAAACAACTTTTTTACACCTAATTGTTCATGCAAGATTATTTGCATTTGACTCATGCCAATGTCTAAAGTTGCCTGAATTTCGCGGTATGTCACATGTCGATCTTCCTCAATCAGCTTACGCACAGCATCAACGTTTTCTTGGGTGACTGCAGTTTTTGGACGACCTTGACGGGGATCATCACTGAGCTTGACACGTCCACGTTGAAACTCAGCAAACCAGCGATAAATTGTGGTTTTGGATGGGGCTTCATCACCAAATGCAGAAATCATCCGGTCAACACACTGTTTTTGTGTTAAACCACTTCGAAAGTCATAATAAATCATCGCTCTTGAATTTTCTCGAGTCAATTCCATTTTCTCAACGACTAAACAAGTTTAACAAAACCTCGTGACAAGACCGAGAATCTTTTTTTAAATAAATAAATGGTATTCGATTTTTAAAACCAATGAGTTTTCAATTAAAAAGATTTTAATATGACAGGAACAGTGGAAATATTCCATTCCCGATACTTTTATATATATTTAACTGATTATTTAACCCATAAATTTAACTGATGGCAACAAATTTTGTTGATCGTATAGCCACTGTATGTTTTCTAACGGTTAATTTTTTTTAAATAAAAAGAGGATTTTCAGAAATACAAATTCAATTAATATATCACAGTAACATTAATTATTTAAATAAATAAGTGAATCGTTCCGTCAGTAGTGTTAACCCAAGTTTTTCATGTTTAACGTACAACTTTAAGATATAGTGTGTGATAATATGTAGGATACAAACTGTACTCATTGCGTTAATTAAAAAAAAAGATGTGTGGTGTCGTGGGACACCGGATAGGAACGAAGTTCCTTATTATAAAAATATTAATTTTAAGTTCTATTCGAGGTATAAAGAAAATAAAACTGGAGGTTTCGCAACAACCCACGGTCATTCGGGAACATGCGAACTTATTGTGGTACACTTCATTCACAGAGTTAGTGTATTGCGCAAACGAACGCTCTGAGATCGTGGTCAACGAATGATAAACAAATATGTTATTTTTTGTACGTTATTACAAAGTTAAGTCGTAAACTGTGTGCATTGCAAATAAAAATCTTACGTTACGGACGTTTTTTCCCGGTTAGGGTACCCCTCCGCATCGTCCCATAGGGAACTTCGTTCCAAAACCACTTAGTCATAATATAATAATAGTAACTGGGAACAAATCGCACTGTCATCCGGCCCCATTTAGGAGTCCCTGTGTAAAGAGACTGATAAATATACTGGTGGTAGGACCTCTGTGAGTCCGCGCGGGTAGGTACCACCGCCCTGCCTATTTCTGCCGTGAAGCAGTAATGCGTTTCGGCTTGAAGGGTGGGGCAGCCGTTGTAACTATAATGAGATCTTAGAACTTATATCTCAAGGTGGGTGGCGCATTTACGTTGTTGATGTCCATGGGCTCCAGTAACCACTTTACACCAAGTGGGCTGTGAGCTCGTCCACCGACCTAAGCAACAAAAAAAATATATATATATATATAAATATGTTTAAATATATACGCATATAGATAATAAACACCTAGACAAAGCAAATACACTTATTCATCACACAATGTTTTCCCGATGTGAGAATCGAACTTACGACTTTCGGTCCAGAGTCCGGGTCGCTAATTACTGCACCACCAAGTGACCTAGACAAATGTAAGTGACTCTGTTTTGGAGTCTCAGAAATATGGCGAAAATCGACGACGCTGTCTTTTTCCGCGGAATAAAGTAAAATGCGGTTACCTTGTTTTTCTTTACGTCAATCCTGAAATGGAAAACATATTTTATTTAAGTTAATTTTATTTATTTTGCAGCTGTGTGAGCTGGTGAAATTTTAAATTTTTACTCATAAAATCATGAGCATAATTTCAATCTTACTTATTTCTTTGTAAAATTATTTGAAAGAGCGTCTGCCGGCATTACGCATTTAAGAACTCAACTTCATTTTATTTCTTTGAACACAGAGCAAATCAACAGTATGTATCTAAAGATCTAGCTGTCTGTTCAATTTGGGATTTATCTTAAAGGATAGATGACTATAAAGTTGAAAAATACCTCTAAGCAATAAATTAATCTAGATGATTTGGAAAGAAAAATATGTTTTTTTAACGAAAAACGGGATTTTAGAACCAAATTCCTTATGGGACGATGCGGAGGGGTATCCTAACCGGGAAAAAACGTCCGTAACGTAAGATTTTTATTAGTAATGCACACAGTGTACGACTTAAGTTTGTAAAAACGTATAAATTAGTACATAATACACACAGTGTACGACTTAACTTTGTAATAACGTACAAAAATAACATATTTTTTTATCATTTATTGCCACGATCTTAGAGCGTTCGTTTCCGCAATACACTAACTCTTATGCAAACAACCGTGAATGAAATGTACCACAATAAGTTCGCACATTACCGAATGACCGTGGGTTGCTGCGAAACCTCCAGTTTTATTTTCTTTATACCTCCAATAGAACTAAAAATTAATATTTTTTATAATAAGGAACTTCGTTCCTATCCGGTGTCCCAGGATACCACACATATTTTTTTTCCTTTAACGTTCTTTGCTGATGAACGACTTCGCGTCTGGTATTACCATCACAAGTATTAACAACAAGTAAAAACCACCACCCGTCTCGAGAGATAAATGTTATAGTACAACGGCTGCCCCACTCCTCAAACCAGAACGCAACGACAGCTTCGCGTCAGAAATAGTCAGAGTTGTGGTACCTACCTATGCGGGCTCACAAGACGTCCCACCACCAGATTGACAATTTGTTCTCTGCCTTTAAACATTTAGTCCTCGAAAAATATTAAAATTATTTGAATAATAGTCTCCTTGTGTGTATTTAACAAAAATGAGTGTCATGCCAAGAAAAAGTTTTCTAGGTACTTCCCAGGAAGAAGTTTACGGTGAGTCGAGATATAACGTATCTATAAAAGTGCTTATTAAATTATAATATTAAGTAGGTAGTTGTGTAATTAGTATATATCCGAATACAAACAGGATTAAGGATAACAATATAATATTAGATCTATTTTTACCACATATCAAGCATTTATTAGATAAAACTATCTGCGCTTACTCAACAAAAAGACCACATAACGGTGCAAAAGGATGAAATTCGCACCTCGTAAAATACGAACAAATCAAATTAGATCATAACCGCTTCACATTTTATCCTGAACTTTACTGGCGCAAGGTTTTCTTGAGACCTTCCTAATTGGAAGGTATTGTGACCCCAACAATGGGTCACTAAGGGGATTGTACGGGTACCGTATGATGGCAAGGATTTGTCAAGACATGGGGTATCTTTGTAGGACCTTAGGGGATATGTTTGTAACGTTTCATTGGTACTAACTTAATTAGAGCAGGAGTTCTAGGGGATTGGCTGTGATTGTTACTAACGATACATCTGTGTTTATTGTAATTTAGAATTGTAAAAAAAAATGCTATGGAATATAATTGTAGATGCCATGCAAATATGGTTTGGAGTAAAATAGCTTTTGCCTTTTTTATGTGTTTGTGACTTTATCAAGCTTAAAATAAAATGCTTTTAGAGTATTTTTAGGATCTTACCCTCGTCTTTAAACAGCATTTGATTTAACACGGTCCATGGCATTTCACATTTTATAGTCATCGTGGCCTAAAGGATAAGACATCTGGTCGTATTAAGGGATGCAACGGTGTTCGAATCCCGCAGGCGGGTACCAATTTTTGTAATGAAATACGTACCAAATGTTCACGATTGATTTCCACGGTGAAGGAATAACATCGTGTATTAAAATTCAAACCCGCAAAATTATAATTTGCGTAATTACTGGTTGTAGGACCTCTTGTGAGTCCGCGCGGTTAGGTACCAACGTGAAGCAGTAATGTATTTCGGTTTGAAGGGTGGGGCAGCCGTTGTAACTGTACTTATATCTCAAGGTGATTATTACTGACTAATTAGAACTTATATCTCAAGGTGGGTGACGCATTTACGTTGTACTTGTCTATAGCCTCCAGTAACCATTTAACACGAGGCGGGCTGTGAGCATGTCCACCCATGTAAGCAATAAAAAAAATCCTTGACCGACAGTAACCACTTGATGTCGGATTATGCCCGTCTAAAACTTCATTAAAATATTAAAGTTACTAAATTTTGTATCGTCATCATTAGCCTATAGCAGTCCATTGCTGGACATAGGCCCTCCAATTCCATGGCACTAAGCATTGTCCTTAGTATAGAATATGCATATCTAAGCAAAATGTTATCTTTGCAGAAAGAGTGCTGTATGCAAGGAACAAGCTGCTAAATGGGGCCAAGCCTATGGTGGTCGGAGGAATGCCAATAACTGAGGAGTTGGCATCGGTAGGCAAACCTTGAAACCATATTTTGAAACTGGTATAGTTATAAATTGGATACTATACATCGAAACTTCTCGGCTCTACAAAAACCGACTACGGTGCCGACATGTGGCATCGTAAAACAAATCCATCAGTTCCAAATTGCCTGATGGGGTTATAGGATGAGCGTTGTTCGTACCGAACTGGGATTAGTCTACGATATACGTCGAAGAGATGACAATTACTACAAATAGACAAGTTTTTTGGGTTAATGCCATACTGACCAAGCTTAACTGGTGGTAGGACCTGTTGTGAGTCCGCACGAGTAGGTACCACCACCCTGCCTATTTTCTGCCGTGAAGCAGTAATGCGTTTCAGTTTGAAGGGTGGGGCAGCCGTTGTAACTATAATTAAGACCTTTAGAACTTATATTTAAAGGTGTGTGGTGCATTTACTTTGTATATGTCTATAGGCTCCAGTAACCACTTAATACCAGGTGGGCTGTGAGCTCGTCCACACATGTAAGCAATAAAAAAAAGGGTGCGTGTACTTATGTACGCGCGTAAGAAGTTATACTTTATTTTTATTAAATTTATTTCTTATTTTTTTTAAATATTAAATAATTAATAATTAATATTTAAAGTTAATAATTTAATAATATTTAGTATGAATTATATTAAATAATAATTTTGTCATTTATATTACTAAAAAATGAATGCTAATAACACTTTTTTTACGAGTGTACATGCGCGAAAGTTCACCTGCGGCTATATTCAGACTCGCCAAGTTACGTCGGTCGATGAGCGATTTAGTGGGCAACTTCATTCTGTTAATTTTGTGTCACGGTGCGCGCGCATCGTAAAATTTGCACTCTCATCAATTTTTCATAACGCGCCTAAAGAAGTAACTAGTCAGGTCATAAGTATTGTCACACACTAAAAACTTTTCTTTTAGAATGCTGGCCACAAAAAAGTTTATTGAATTCGAATTTCGAATTGTTCATGAAAATAAAAATGTATACTTTTAGAATTTTACTCATTACAAAAATATGGAGTGGACGCTTAAAGAAGACCGTGTTGCAGTTATTGCGTTGCATCGTTGCGGTTACGCGCCAATTTAAATTTTTAACATACTGAAAAATTTGAATATAACCAAAAGATTCGTTTATCGTACCATCAAACGATACAATGAAGACTCTAGTGTAGATGACAGGTCAAGAAGTGGTCGCCCTCGGTCTGTTAGGACTCCAGCAGTGATAAAAGCTGTGAAGGCGCGAATTCAAAGAAATCCCAAACGTAAGCAGAAACTGTTGGCCCTGCAGATGGGGTTAAGCAGAACCACGGTGAAAAGGGTGTTAAATGAAGACTTAGGGCTTCGGGCATATCGTAGAAAAACAGGACATCGTTTGAATGCTCGTCTAATGGACCTGAGACTGAAGAGATGCCGCGCTTTGTTGAAGCGGTACGCGGGAAAAAAATATCGGGAAATTCTTTTTTCGGATGAAAAAATTTTTAACGTAGAAGAGAGCTACAACAAAAAAAAATTATAAGGTGTACGCACACAGTAGTGAAGAAGTGAGCAACCGTATTCCGCGTGTCCAACGAGGTCATTTTCCATCCTCGCTCATGGTATAGTTGGAAGTTTCTTATTGGGGCTTAACAGAGGTACATTTTTGTGAGAAAGGTGTAAAAAAAAATGCAGTTGTGTATCAAAATACAGTCCTGACGAACCTTGTGGAACCTGTTTCTCATACCATGTTCAATAACAGGCACTGGGTATTCCAACAAGATTCGGCGCCAGCTCATAGAGCGAAGAGCACACAAGACTGGCTGGCGGCGCGTGAAATCGACTTCATCCGGCACGAAGACTGGCCCTCCTCCAGTCCAGATTTGAATCCGTTAGATTACAAGATATGGCAACACTTGGAGGAAAAGGCGTGCTCAAAGCCTCATCCCAATTTGGAGTCACTCAAGACATCCTTGATTAAGGCAGCCGCCGATATTGACATGGACCTCGTTCGTGCTGCGATAGACGACTGGCCGCGCAGATTGAAGGCCTGTATTCAAAATCACGGAGGTTATTTTGAATAAACTTTAGTGTCATAAGAATCTATGTTTTGTTAAGTTCATTTTGGTATATGAATGGTTACATAATGAATAAACTTGTTTCAATTATTTTACATTAAGCATGTGACAGAATTTATGACCTGACTAGGTATAACTTCAAAAAAAAGCTTTATTCAAAGAGGCTTTAACAACCTTTGCAGGAGCTTCGTATAACCGCTTTCGGTACAGCTTCCTGTCCAACGCGAGCCGAATGGATCTGCAGTCCGTTGATGATGAGAACACCTGACCAGCCCTTGAGCTATGGCCTGGCAGCTCCCAGGAACGGGACGCGATCCTTATTGTCCGGACTTCAGGCTCACATCATCAAATGGCTCCTCTTTGACTCCAGGCCTATAACTAAGGATAATAAATCCGGAGTTCCTCCTGAAACGTGAGTAATCACTACATAGTATAAAACAAAATCGCTTTCTCATATTTGTCTCCCTATATCATGTCCCTATATATGCATAAATCTTTAAAACTACGCAACGGATTTTGATGCGGTTTTTTTTAATAGATAGAGTAATTGAAGAGGAAGGTTTATATGTATAATAACATCTATTAAATAGTGGAGAAATCGATAATAAATTACAGTTTCCGAAGCGAAGCGAGGGCGGGTTGATTTTAATGATAATGGTCTGTCCTTTAATAAATCGCGATTCTACCAGCGACCTCCACTGTTGGGTACACATGCACCTGATTATAATAAGTCAGGTAAACAGCATCATTCGCTTGGTATTGTCTTAAAGTTTAAGGACCAATTAAACTGTTCTAATTTTTAAAATATCATAAATAATAATCCTCAACATTTCAAGTGAGACTGATCGCAAGCGAAATCAATGAAGACTGTATATAAAATTTTTGTACGCTTATAAGCTTAAAATAGGGCGTGTGAGGATGTCCTAAAGTACAAGCCAATCTTCCACTAAATTAAATCATGCTCTTTAAAGACAAATACAAGTCTAAAGTACTTATAACTCTAACATTTCATATTTACAATGTAAGTGAAGAGTTTAACATTTAGTGCGTTTGATATGAAGTCACTATAAATGTGGTTATAGAGTGCACCCACACGATCCAGCATCTTATCTATTTCATCCATAAATCCGTGACGGTTCTTAAGTTTTAACGCAATAAAATTAAGGCTTGCTGTTGGATAAGGTATTTTTTTATTGCTCTTGTAAACAGACGAGCATACGGCCCACCTGATGGTGAGTGGCTAACGTTGCCCATGGACTTCAGCAATGCCAGGAGCAGAGCCAAGCCGCTGCCTACCGAGAATTAATGATTTCATTGCATCAAACACCTGAACCTTAAATAACTCCAAGATCGATTTACATTTTGGTCATGCTACGATCGTAGGCTTCGGTACGTAAAAAGAATATAACAATATTGTATTGTTACGCCGGTAAGAGTAACGCCATCTATCGCCGAATAGTCGAACGAATATCGAAGGATCCAGAATGCTCGAGGATTATAACGCTATCTATTGATAGATAGCGGAAACTACGACTAGAGTTGTGTGGAACATTCTCGATAATTCTAGGGATGAGGTATCGACTATAAAAGCGTTGTAGGGATGATACGCAGTCAGTCAGTAATCGGAACTAAGAAGCGAAACAGCGTACAGATCACTTGAAGCGAAGCGGAACAAGCGAATTGAGAGTTTTAAAGTGTTTGTGAAGTGTTTTAAGTGTTGAATACAGTTTTTAAGTTGTACTTTGGTGAAATTTTATTTATCCCGAACCCTAGCGCGTAACAGTATCAATACAGCATCGAAAAAGATAATATTTTATTTCCTTTGATATAAAAATATCAGTAGTCGAGAACAATGTTGCAAACGCTACAGGCGCATCGTGATACCGGATATGCGAACAAAATTGCAGGGAATCCGGTGAAATAAAGTTGCGAAAGTGGAAACTAGCCTCGTGTAGGAGAGAAGTAGTTTTCGAGGTATGAATGTCGTTGCAAAATATAAGTTCGTTGTTCGGGATTGGTTAAATATATCAAATAGATAACATGAAGTACTAGTACTAGTAAATAGAATGTATGTAAGTGAATAAGACGCATGTTGTATGCTATCGAAGGATGCGTCTGTGTAGTTCATAAATGCCCATGGATTTTTTTATGTAATTTTTATATAAAGCTTTGATTTCTTTTTATCTCTAATATGGGTGGACGAGCTCACAGCCCGCATGGTGTTAAGTGGTTACCGGAGGCCATAGACATCTACAACGTAAATGCTTCCATTTAACGCTGGGGATTCCATTTACGGATACCCGGTCGAAGGGGTTAAGAGACCGGGTTATGTCGGACTCCGGCGCCTCCAGAGAAGAACAGGGAGAAGAAGAAGACAGAGGTCCTCCTCTTCTCCCAATTCCTGCCGGGAGACTACGCCTTGAGAAAGGCGCGCGAGGCACTGCACGGCGTCAGCCACGCAAGAGCTACCCCCGCAAAACCGACTACCGACTAAACCCCATCGAGCCTCACCACTCCGACTCCACGAAACCCACGGTGCCGCACAGTGCGCGCCGAAGGCTCGCCGTCGCCGGTACCCATCCTGATAATAGGACGGCACTCCATCCCCGGGAGAATCCCGCAGGACGTCGTCTCGAAGACACACCGTGAGCGGTGCACAGGAGCCACCTTGCGCCACCTCATAATAAGTATACCAACCACATTTCGAGTTAATCCGACGTTTTGAAGGGAGTCAAAATTATGTTCAATGATTCCGTTAGATACTTACAAACATACGTTTGAAGCTAATAAAAGCGTATTAAAAATACAATTTCCCCTATATAATATACTAGCGACCCGCCCTCGCTTCGCTTCGGAAACATTAAAACACACATGAAACCAAAAAAAAAAAAAAAAAAAATATTAAAAAAAGTAGCCTATGTTCATCAGGGACAATGTCGGCTTCTAATGGAAAAAGAATTTTTCAAATCGGTCCAGTAGTTTCGGAGCCTATTCGAAACAAACAAACAAACAAATCTTTCCTCTTTATAATATTAGTATAGATACCATATTCCCTCGTCATGCTCTCGCATAAACCCTCCATAAATGCACAAACAATATATCACGCAAACTTCAACACACACGGTCTTGTAATGTTTATTTTAGCCGGATCGATGTATACTGCTATCGCACCGGCTGGTTTACCATGGCATTTGATTTATAGCATTTTTAAAAATATTTAGTTTTGGTACGGTTCAAAACTTTAGGCTAAAGACAGTGGTAACAATGTCACGTTCATACACAAGCATGGCATTTTGTAATCACCAGGTTTTTCTGTATGAGCGATCGGACTGATGCCCCCACTGTACTTCTTTAAGTGTATTTTGTATCATTCTTCAATCATCTACTCGAGCTGATTGTTCTTATTCTCATTCTTGTTTGATGTAGAATGAAAATAAGATTGCAGCATATATGTACAGTCCAGTGCGAGTGCGCAGTGAAAACAACTGCGAGACGTGTGGATGAACCTTAATTTAAATTAATATACAATATTGATATAAATTAATATACTTATGGTTTGTTATTTAGTTTTCGTATTAGTGGGAAATTTGCAGTCAAAATTAATAATCCAAACAAACTATTTTATAAACACTTATAATGTTTTTGCAGTGGAGTGTTATTATTAAATATCTTGCTTAGCTTCGTTTTCTCCGTTTCTTGTTAAGATATTTATTCTGTGATCTAGTTAGACGATACTAATCTATATATTAATACGTGAAACAAAAACTTTGTATCCCTTTTTACGAAAATTGCGCGGACGGAGGAGTATGAAAATTTTCACATTTATAGAGAATATAGAGAAGAAGTGCACAATGCTAATATTTTTTTTAAATAATGCACAAAAGATACATTAAATAAATAACGAAAACATTACACACACTACATACCATGTATTTGACGCACACACGCATGCATACTATTTATTGTCAAACTTTTGTTCTTGACGTCTGTGGTCAAATTGAGAATAGATTAAATATTGTTTGTCTTTATTAATATTTTTTTATAGTGTAGCTTTGGCGAAATTTGTGATTATAGAAGTATAAATTACAATCATAATAGTGTACAAACCTACAATTCCAATTAATTATAGTCGAATTTCGACTACTGCGGGACCTCTAGTTATTTTAATATGACGAAGATATTATTTTTATGTTAAGCTTAAATCGGCACGTTTATCTTATTGATTGATGTCACTGTACTTAGTGCGATTATTTTAATGTTCTCTATAGCGTAAAAGTTAAGTTTGCGGTATCGAGAACTTTAAAAAACTCACACTAAGCACACGGGCGACACCTGCGTGTTCGGGAATTCCGATGGCGCCCGATGACCCCCGAATGCGACTTAGATGTAGCAATGCTGAACGCTACATACTATTATATATTTATTTATTCACATTCGAATATTAAAAAAAAACCGTCAGGTAACAATTACTGGTGGTAGGACCTCTTGTGAGTCCGCGCGGGTAGGTACCACCGCCTTGCCTATTTTTATTTACTGCCGTGAAGCAGTAATGCGTTTCGGTTTGAAGGGTAGGGCAGCCGTTATAACTATACTGAGATCTTAGAGCTTATATCTCAAGGTGGGTGGCGCATTTACGTTGTAGATGTCTATGGGCTCCAGTAATCACTTAACACCAGGTGGGCTGTGAGCTCGTCCACCCATCTAAGCAATAAAAAAAATACCCTGGCATTATTCGTTGTAAGCTTATAAGTTGAAGAAATATTCAGAGGAAGTATTGTTATTCTTCCAGCTACCTCCGGCCTTCAGAAGACCGGCAAGAAGAAGCGCTCTGGCGTGCCTGCAGTGAGGTCCTTTGGCGCTGTGCTGGAGGCTTCAACCACCAAACCAGCTCAGAGCCCTTAGCAAAGGTCGCCTTGCCAAGCGAGAACGTGTATGTTCAACATAACTCTCGTTACTATCAAGATGGGGTTACTGAAAAGGTTTACATCTATATATTAATACGTGAAGCAAAAACTTTGTATCCCTGTTTACGAAAATTGCGCGGACGGAGGAGTATGAAATTTTCCACACTTATAGAGAATATAGAGAAGAAGTGCACAATGCTAATATTTTTTTAAAATAATGCGTAAAAGATACATTAAATCAATAAAGAAAACATTACACACACTACATACCATGTATTTGACGCACACACGCATGCATGCTATTTATTGTCAAACTTTTGTTCTTGACGTCTGTGGTCAAATTAAGAATGTTGTCTTTGGTAATATTTTTACAGTGTAGTCTTTGCGAAATTTGTGATTATAGAAGTATAAAATACAATCATAATAGTGTACAAACTTACAATTCCAATTAATTATAGTCGAATTTCGACTACTGCGGGACCTCTAGTTTTTTTTTAATTGTAATTGTCTATTGTATTATTTGTAGTTTGCATAATGTATTGTATTAGTATGCATAATTTTATTGTAATGCAATAATTATGCATTTTTAGGTAATATTACGGCCCACTTGGGGTTTGGTGGCTATCAGATCCCGTACCAATCAGGAAGTCATAACTCTTGAGAATTAGTGTATTGTGAAACAGGCTGTCTCGAACATTAAGCTCGTATGACTCGTTTACTTGTCTTTATTTATTGCTTAGATGGGTGGACGAACTCAGTCCCCCTGGCTTTAAGTGGCTACGGAAGCCCATAGACATCTACAAAGTAATTGCCACCACCCACCTTGAGATATCAGTTCTAAGGTCTTAGTAGAACGGCTGCAACATAAACCAAAATGCATTACTGCTTCACGGCAGAAATAGACGGGGTGGTGTTACCTACCCGTGCAGACTCAGAAGACGTCCTACCACCAGTAATTACGCAAATTATAATTTTGGCTGATTTGATTTTTATTACACGATGTTATTCTTTCACCGTGGAAGTCAATCATTTGTTAAGTACGTATTTCATCAGAAAAATTAGTACTTGGCAGCGGGATTTGAACACCGGTGCATCGCTAGATACAAAAGCACCGGACGGACGTCTTATCCTTTAGGCCACGGCGACTTCAAAACTTCCTGATGAACTCGTGCGGGTCCATACTCTATAGTACTAAACGACCAGTACTAAAAGGTCCTATGATAATGGTGCGAATAATTATTTTCTTCGTTTTACAAGCTACATATCTTCGAACTCAAATCACTGGAGGATCTTCAGATATTTCTGAAGCAATATCTTTACTTGGTGAGTAAATAAAATAGATAATAGGTCAATAAATTGTTCGAATAAAATAGATGAATAAAAAAATTACAACACCCAAAAACTGATACGTACTATTTATTAGCTTCGGCGTTTTCAATGCTTGGGGTCGTGACCCAAGCATTGAAGTTGTTATGGCTTATAGGATAAGACGTCGAAGATGTTCGAATCCCGGGCGGGTACCAATTTTTCTAATGAAATACGTACTTAACAAATGTTCACAATTGACTTCCACGGTGAAAGAATAACATCGTATAATAAAAATTAAACTGCAAAATTATAATTTGCGTAATTACTGGCGGTAGGACGTCTTGTGAGTTCGCGCGGGTAGGTACCAACGCCCCGCCTATTTCTGCCGTGAGGCAGTAATGCGTTTCTGTTTGAAGGGTGGGGCAGCTGTTGTAGCTATACTTGAGACCTTAGAACTTATATCTCAAGGTGAGTGGCGCATTTAAGTCGTAGATGTAGATGTCTAAGGGTTCCAGTAACCACTTTACACCAGGTGGGCTGTGAGTTCGTCCATCCACCTAAGCAAAAAAGAAAAAAAAAAGGCCACCGAAGATACTGTCGAGACTAGACATAAATTGTGGTCTCGAGGGTACTGGTGGATTCGGTCAGTCCAAATACATACTATACATATTATTATGTACTAAATTATATCATTTTATATTTTATTTTTGAACAGTTTCAAAGTCAAGAATGTCCAGGCGCTATGCTCGTTTTGTACTCGCTGATGCTCACGAGAGGCTGCGAAAAGTGAGTTCCTATAGAGCATTCATTTTTATGTATATGTCAAAACGCTGACTATGCTGGAAACCATTCTGTAATGTAACTAATCTGTGGGGACGGGTTGCGAATTGGCCTGGCGTTCGCGACTTGACATCTGTCACTTCTGCTTGCTTCTCGAACGGGACGGTACCCTCATATGTGACGGTCTTCGCTACGGTTTTCCATTATCACTATTTCTTATCCATCCCCGCCCTAAAGCCTTATCCCTAAGTGATACGGCGTAAGTCGACGAGGTCATCGGTTTTGGCTGAGTGATTAGACTATATTTTGTTAAAAAAATACATACGGTGCTGCGGATCGCGGCACGTGTTCGACAGGCACCTCGTGCTGTTTTCCGGAGCCCGAGGCTGCCACGAAGGCGCTGACTTCAGCTTCATTAAAAGGCTTACAGCAGGCACGCTCTACTGCTAGATCGCCTAGATTATTAAGTCACGATATCCAGATCCAACTCCCGGTCGGACACTGAGTGATCTTGGTTTAATTTCGTATTTTTGGATCGATTTGAAGGATGGGGCAGCTTTGGTAACTATACTGAGATCTTAAAACTTATATCACAAGGTGGGTGGCGCATTTACGTTGTAGATGTCTATGGGGTCCAGTAACCACTTAACACCAGGTGTGCTGTGAGCTCGTCCACCCATCTAAGGAATAAAAAAAAAACTTTCGAATCAACAATGTACGTTATTGAATTAAGTTAATTAATTAATTATTAAGTTTTGAAGTTGATATAAATAAATTAGTACACTATAGTGAAATTCAGACAAACACGTCGTGCCGAAATAGCTCAGTTGGGAGAGCGTTAGACTGAAGATCTAAAGGTCCCTGGTTCGATCCCTGGTTTCGGCAGTATTTTTTTACTTGTTTTTTAAAATAATTGTTTGATTCCCAGCATTCATGTATCAGTTGCTGAATCGAAATTCTGAACGTTCTTGCCTCATATTAAATAGGAAGGAAGGTCGATAATAATAATAAAGAACTAATTTGGTGTTATTTCTTGGAGTCTTGACCTCAAACTAAAAAAAAAACCTAAAAATAGCGTTAACTAAAATTTGATATAGATCCGTAATTCAGGTTAACAAGTAAAGATTTATATGAGCCCGCATGGGTAGGTACCACAATCTTACCCAATTGTTGTTGCAATGTATAACCGCGTTCAAATTCTATATCACGGACAATCAAAATGGAGATATCGACCTCAAGTATTAATCCGGCATCGTTGACTTTGGGTTGCCCATAGGCTCCAGTAATAGCTTAATACCAAGTGAGCCGTGAGTTCATTCTATTCAAACATATTTAAACAGCTATAAAAAAATCCGCATTCTGCAGCGAGCAATGTTTAATGTGATGGCTTCTAAGGCTTAAAATATCCAAGTTTTTATAATATTTGAGGTAAGTGAACGAGCTCACAGTCCACCTGGCGTTAAGTGGTTACCGGAGTAGCGAACAGTAGTTGCCTTTGTGTAGCCAACTCCGATAATACCTTCGAGCTATGCAAAATAAATGGAAATAGTATCAACAAGTCAATTCGAGTTATTTCTTCCTAACAGCATCAAAAAAGATTTGGATGGTAAACTGACCCATCTTGTGTCATCGCATGTAGAGGGATCACTGAACGTTATTACTCTACTTCTGACGGGAAGAGCCACGCCATATTTACACAACGGCATTCTCTATGTCGGCGATGAAGACCACTATGTGAGTTTTTTGGTTTAAATAAGAAAACCATAATTGTCGTAATAGTACCAAAACCTTCTCCACATATAGCCCCGTCCTGTTGGGAAACATTCATTCAAGTTAAAGCATGCGGATAAAGTTAATTCCATAGACACAGCCCACTGAGTTTCTCGCCGTATCTTCTCAGTGAGTCGCGTTTCCGATCCGGTGGTAGATTCTGCGAAGTACTGCTCTTGCTAGGGCCAGTGTTAGCAACGCTCCCGGTTTGAGCCCCGTGAGCTCACCTACTCGTCCGGTTACGCTGACATAGCCTCTCAAGGCTATTAGCTTAGGGAGGAATTAACAACAGCTTTTAATATGTGTGTAGTTTATTCACTAGTAGGTGAACTCACGGGGCTCAAACCTGAAGATGTTGCTAACACGAACCCTAGCAAGAGCCGTGCTTCGCAGAATCTACTACCGGATCGGAAACGCGACCCACTGAGAAGATCGGGCGAAAAACTCAGTGGGCTGTGTCTGAGGGTTAATTTACTCGTCGAGCCTTTCGTCAAGCGACGGATTCGACGAGAACGGTGACCGGTGCTTGAGGTACCTAAAAGCACCGTTAGTGGATCGGGAGGATCCGAAATGACGTGTTTGGGCCGACGTCGACTGCTTTCCATTCTTACCGCAGGATCGGGAATGTAGTTACCGGCAGCCACGATGAGGGGGTTCTTGCGTCGTGCCGCTTTATCGAATTGGAGTTTCTGCACGATTGCAATAAAACAATACGATCATATAAGTAGCTTACATAGTAATATTAAAATAATAAAGTAACACAATATGGTCCCTAAGTTAAAAGTTTCCAAGCTATCTGTTTTGCATTTACGTATAAAGTTTATTTAGGATTATACGTTCTATGAAAATCATTTCTCTTTGCTTTCATTCACACGTTTTGATTTGAAGTATGTACCCTTGTATTTAATTTCCCTAATTGATTCCACTTACATAAGGCTATGCCACAATATGGCGTACTCTCTCGGAGTCCGGTTGGCCTCCTCGTTTGGTATGGAGGAGAAGAAAACTCGAAGGTCAATGTGAACAAGCAATACCCTGGATCCAGATTGAAAACTCCGGCCTTACCTATATGGGTGATTATTATTTTCTGTGTATTTCGTTCGAGTCTAGTATATAGGTCGATCGATGGAAGATTACCTGGATTACCAGGAGGATAGCTGGAAGTGTAAAAATACATAGATTGCATTCGTTACATATTTCTTCAACTTAAAAGTGCACAACGGATAATGCCAGAGTTTTTTTTTATCGCTTAGATGTGTGGACAAGCTCACAGCCCACCTGGTTTTAAATGATTACTGGAGTCCATAGACATCTACAACGTCAATGCGCCACCCACCTTGAGATATAAGTTATAAGATCTTTTTTTTTTCTTTTTTTATTGCCGTTGTGGACAGACGGCCCACCTAATGGTGAGTGGTTACCGTCACCCATGGACTTCAGCAATGATAGGGGCAGAGCCAAGCCGCTGCCTACGATGCCTTCATCATCATCATTCTCTTGTCCTTCTCCCAACCACCTGCGGTCGGCGTAGCATGTTTTCTCCTTCTATACTCCTCTATCACATACCATTTCCTCACTCACTCAGCTGAATGATCTGACCTGAATGATGCCTTATTTAAACATATTCATAAACAGCAAATATTTCTTAACCCTTTTAGTGCTCAGCTTATTTTTACATTTTTGCAGAAATTGCAAGAGGATTGTTGAAAAAAAGTACCTTATAAAAAAACTATAACTTATAAAGAATACAAAAATCAATGCTAAATTCACAGGAAAATAATTTTAAATGGTTAATTAATTTAATATATTATTAACTTATAAAAAACATTACACAGGCGCGCGCTAAAACACGTCCGTAAAAGTTGATACCTAATACCTATAATCAAACTGTGCAATAGTCGGTATTCCGACGCTCCGTTCTTTTTACGCATTAATAGAGAATCAATCTATCGACGCATAGCACTCAAAATGCTAAATGAAAATTATTATTTTTTAGATCACCAGTTGCTCCGGACACTACGGCGTACTATTTAACACAAACCGTGAACTACTGAGGAATTATCACGCTGAAAGACGGTATTTCACATATTATGTTTTATTAATTACATGTTTTAATTCATTTTTTGTCAGAAAAACAGAATATTGTGACGTCTCATTTATGTATTATTTAGAATAGTAATACCTGTATTTATTTGTGTGCTTTAAGTATCACCAGAGACAAAATGTCAGCATGAAATATCCGTCAAAAAGTCTCGAGCAGAACTGCAAGAACTGAATATTAAATTTAGATTTTTTTTATTGATCTTGACGAAGTCGGAAAAATGGACAGTTTTAGATTTTTGGTGTTGGTATTTTTTTATTGTCTACAACGGTGAATAGGTGAATAAGCTTACGGCCCACCTAGTGTTATCGGATCCGATAGACATCTACAACGTAAATGCCGCCACCCACCTTGATGATTGAAATTTCTAAAGACTCAGTTGTAACAGTACAACGGCTGTCGCACCCTTCAAACCGTAACGCATTACTGCTTCACGGCAGAAATAGGCAGGGTGGTACCCAGCCGCGCGGACTCACAAGAGGTCCAACCACTAGACGTCCTACCATCTTAAATCATATCAAGCGACAGAATAGGCAACAATTCTAGTGAGTGGTTACCGTCGCCCATGGACTTCAGCAATGCCAGGGGCAGAGCCAAACCGCAGCCTACGAGCTACCGCTGCTAAATAAAAATATAAATCATTTCAGTTTCGACATCCACTACTACACATGCGGCGGATGTCATGTCCTCCTCAACGTGGACACGAGAGCCCATGACGATACCACCGCGGCCATGCGGACTGATGACATCACAGCTACACCTCTGGAGAAACTTATCCTTACCAAGTCAGTGATCAAAACTTTCTTTATTCTTTATTGTACACACAGTCAATACAATACAATAATTGCGAAAACTTATAAAATGGCGAGCTTAATTCAACAATTGAGCTATCTACCAACTAACCGTTCTTAAAGAGGGAGAGCTTTACATAAGTGGGTAGAAGAGTACATTGTAATTTGGTGGTTAGGTTGTGGTTAGGTACATTGAACTTTTGTTGTCACTAAAGGTAGATTAGTCACTAAACGTATTGTGCACTTAAAAATGTCACATTTTTGTACTTCAGGTGGCAAGACGCCAAGATCACATGGACTGGACCCGGCCCAAACTTCAATGAAAGCTCCAAATAAAATAATTAAAAAAACAAGAACGTAATAAAAAATAGCTTAATGCAATTTTAACTTTTGTATTCGACACGACAATTTGAGGGTCACTGTATCAATATTTTGTTTGTTTGTTATTACAGTAAGCTCTATGTGAGTTTTCATAGCGATTATTATACAGATCATTTGCCATATTCAAAGTATATATTATTACCTAAGGAATGTATACAAGTGTAATGTAGTATTCTAATTTTCAATTTGCTTCTATTAAACGGCCTTGAAAATAATTGTGTTCCTTCAGTTAAGATTCCTGCAATTATTTCTACCGCAACTAATCTTTCTGGTTCGAAGATTGAAAATGCAGTTTGTTTGCCTTCGCATACAGGCGACCATACAACAAAGCCTAGTCATGATCGACGTACATGGACAACAACAATGTCAGGGGCATAGCTCAGAACTTTGACCTCATGCCTCAAGTTTGGTGAAAACTCTCGATCATTATGTCTATGAGCCTCTGTGATTACTTAATTAAATGTGAGTCGTGAATTAATCTGCGCAACTAAATCAATAGTAAAAAGCTTTTCCCAAATATCCCTTGTCAAACACAATCCAATCTTGTCAACGTTCGTCTGGTGTAGTGGTAAGTGATATGGTCACTACACTAGGGGGTCGCGGGTTCGAATCCCCCCAAGGGAAGATATTTGTATGATAAATATAAATGTATTTTCCAGGGTTATGGATGTATATTAAATATATGTATGTGTATAATAAAAATCTTACATTTATTTCCGATATCTGGTACCTGTAACACAAGTTCTTTACGAACTTATCACGGGACCAGTTAACGTGGCGTGATTGTTAGTAAAATATTTATATATTTATACAAAAAAAAAAAAAAAACATTGTACAACAACATACACTACTGTAAGGTTTGTTGTAAAATAACTATAATATAAAATTTATCATGTTAAAATTAAGACTATTTTCGAATTATCATATGGCAACGCTATTAGTAGGAGCGATGGTAGTAATGGGGACGAGGCGTAACAAAAAGACGGTAGTCGGAAAAATAAGTGAGAAAAGTGCTGTATTCTGTAGTGAGCGCATACTTAAAAGCTTTTCAAGTAGAGTTACAAATAAAGCAATACAGAATTAACTGGACTATCAGGGCCCTGAAACTTTAAGACTTGTTTTTAATGTAAACTAGTCGCATCTTATACCGGGGGCCCGTAAACTTATATGTTGTTAAAGTTAAGGCATTTAGTTATTGTATAACTAAACATAGAAAATTAAAAGAACTCTTTATTTGTTATAGACAAATTGATTAAATTTTATCAATTTATGGATTCAGAAAATTTACAAAATCCTTCATTAAGAATAAAATATAGGATAGGTTATGTTACTGCCATCTATAGGAGCAATGAGAAACTAATCGAAGCGAAGCCATCTAGTGGCCGATGCCCGTAAAAATTTTTGTTGAGTGCTTGAGTTGCTTCTCTGTAACTAATTTATGGGTATTATCTATGTGAACTACTGCAATCTGTGTATGTATTTTCTGGCTGTTGGAAGCGAAGTTTACCCTACTCTAGTAAAGTTTTGAAAGCAATCGCTCTCGCTGAAGCCTGTAAACTGTTCGTGAATTATCCAATATTTATACGAGAAGAAAACCCGGCAAGAACGCGTCACTAGAATCACGGGTCATTAACGAATGATCGATGACTCCCATGACAAATAAACTAATAAAAGTGATTTATCAAACTCACGTCAAAAGGAACGAGGATTTTTTCTTTTAGTTTCTCTCGAAAACTCAGCCGCACCTGTATTAATGTTCGAGAAATAACTTATATTGCTTTGTGGACGTACTTTTAGATTTTCGTTTGGAATACAAGACCTTTTTTCATTTTTTTATTGCTTAGGTTGGTGGATGAGCTCACAGCTGTTAACACAGGTGTTAACTGGTTACCGGACCCCATAGACATCTACCGCATAAATGCAGTCATCCACCTTGAAATAACAGTTCTAAGGTCTCAGTATAGTTACAACGGCTGCCGCGCCCTTCAAACCGAAACGCATTACTGCTTCACGGCAGAAATAGACAGGGTGGTGGTACCTACCCGTGCGGACTTAGAAGAGGTCCTACCACCAGAAAATTATAATTTTGTGGGTTTGATTTTTATTACACGATGTTATTCCTTCACTATGGAAGTCAATCGTGAACATATCTTGTTAAGTACTTATTTAATTAGAAAAATTGGTACCCGCCTGCGGGAAACGAACACAGGTACATCGCTAGATATGAATGCACCGGACGTCTTATCCTTTAGGCCACGACGACTTTAAAAAGTTCTTTGAGAGTGCAGAGCTTATTACAGAAGGCTAACTGTAATAGTCCCTTAAGTTACCCAGCGTATGAATAAAAACACAAGGAGTCCGTAGGGGACAATAAGCACTTAATTTTCGATACGCAATGTTAGATTAGAATCATCACTTCCAATGGGTGTGGTAAACTGCGCCTAAGGGATTCACTGGCAAATAATGAGTAGTTGTGTACCAGCGCACTAGAATCGCCAACTGATATGACGTGTGTCTGATGTATTATTAAACTACTGGAGTTCATAGACATAACGGCCTGAACGCCGCCATCAACTAGAAACGAGTCTTAATCACATTGTAGTGACCCTTCGAACCGGAACTCAAGACTGCTTTGTCCAATAATAATTAATAGTAATAATAATGCTTTATTTAATTCCATGCATAGTACATATTAAACGATAACAATTGGTAACTTATAACCTATAATTCAATTACATTTATTACACTTAGATGAATTTGGTTTCTAATTATAAATTCTATTTTGTAATTAGTTTTGTGGCGGTAGCCATCATATAAAAGCAAGATATTTGACAGATGCCTGAATCTCGCTTACGACATTTTCAAGTTAAGCTCGCATATATACAAGTTCCGAACAACAACATTCGGACCGTCGGTCTACCGAGCAATATCACCCGCTCGGTGGAAGATTTTGCCTTCGTCGTTTAAGCCTCTACAAACTGGTGACCTGCGACGGAACAACTGCAGCCTTCACATTCATCATCAGCGCATCAAGAACTTCTTCTCCCACAATTCCTGCATTCTCACAGATAAAAACAAAGTCATCAACAGTCGTCCCACAGCAAGTCAGCATCGCAGCCTCAACAGAACCATCGCAGTCGACTCACCGCGCTTCCTGATCCTCCTGGTATTCCCAAAGTTTAATTATTATTTGTTTTAATTATCCATTACCTAATTATTTAATGCATGGACCCCGTTTGGGTAAAAGCCTCCCAAGCAATGCCATCCTTCTCTGTCCTTAGCTCTGTCAAGCCAACTTCGAGCCACGCACGCTTCAATTTCTGCCCATCTGGTCCTTGGTCGACCTCTTGATCTAGTGCCTTTCACTTTATTGACCGTAGAGTCCATCTATCGTCCTTGTGACGGGCTACGTGGCCCGCCCACCTCAATTAAGCCTTCATTGCAAAGATTAAGGCATCACATACTTTTGTCTTCTTTAATGTCAATATTTTTAACCTTATCCTTCAGTTTTGTACCTAGGCAACTTCTTACCATTCTCTCTGGGTAGTCTGAATTTTGTTAAATAATAATAATTTCTCGCCAATAATGAAATAATTTACTGCCCAATAATAAAAATAATGAAAATCGGAACAATTGAGCATATATTCATTTTATTTTTAATACAAGGCCATAAATACGCACAATATAAATCGTGCGTAAAAATATTAATATACAAATGGTAACTACACACTTAACTAACCAGACCCAAATTCAAACATCCAAAGCTTATAATCGTCACAGGTCCATGCATCATCCACAAATCTCGTTCAAAATATCGGACAATAGGCCAAATAGGCTGCTCGAAGCAATAAATCACCGGCCGCCCCGTAGTGCTTCGATCCGGGAATTTGTCTATAAAGCCCGGGGCACAACAATAGCTAATAGCGGGACCACTGTCTTAATTCAGAACAGGGTAAGGCATAGAAGAGTATAATATTATATGACACTCATTTTATTACAGAGTGATTCAAAAAATATGTGTTGTAGTGATATAACGTTTGGTGTAGTGGTAAGTGACATGGTCACTACACAAGGTGGTCGCGGGTTCGAATCCCGCCAAGGGAAGATATTTTGTATGAATAATATAAAATGTATTTTCCAGGGTTATGGATGTATATTAAATATATGTATGTGTATAATAAAAATATTACATTTATTTCCGTTATCTGGTACCTGTAACACAAGCTTTTACGAACTTACCACGGACCAGTTAACGTGGCGTGGTTGTCAGTAAATATTTATTATTATTATTAATTACTACGAGTATACATTAGTATGTATACATAATAGGTAGGTATACAAAGATTGACGTTTTTACCGTTTTCTTTCGTATCTCCCAATAGTCGACTTAATTATAATACGTTTTTATTAAGGTTTAATCGCCCGTTTTTTATTCTCATTCTATTATTACTGCCGCTTCGATTACTTTAAATTAAATATTGTGCTTTTAATCGTATAATTTTCTGTAAAAAAATATCTCTTGACATTTGCGTTTGTTTTCACACCGAAAGAGCTAAGTATGGTACGCCATACGTACCTTTCTAACAGCGTAAGAGTAACGCCATCTATCGTCGAATAGCCGAATATGGAAGGATCTAGTAACGTCTAGAACGCTCGAAAAGTACAGCGTCATCTATTGCCAGATAGCGGAAACACACACTGAAGGTACTCGACTTGTGAGGAATATTCTCGATGATTCTAGGGATGTCGTATCGACCATAAAAGCGTTGCAGAGATGGCACGCACTTAGTTAGTAATCGGAGCTACTCGAAGCGAAGCAGCAAACGGATCACCTGAAGCGAAGCGGAAGAAGTGAATTAAGAATTTTAAAGTGCTTCGTGAGTGTTCTAAGTGATAAATACAGTTTTAACTTGTAATTTGGTAGAATTTTATTTATCCCGAGCCCCAGCGCGTAACAGTATTTTAGAGTCAGGCAGTTTGTTTGACTTGGCTTTTATCTTCACCGTAACAGGAACTCAGATGTTAAATAAAATAATACACGCAAGATTAAACTCTAAAAGTAATTTTAGATTTATTTATATTTTCATCATTCACAAGATACTTTTTTCCTTATCTATTCGCTGTTAGCCTAAGGGGCTATTCTAGTTTCGCACGGACGGATAGGTGAGCTCGCGGGCTCAACCTGAGATTTGAATTTGCTAACACCAGCCTTAGGAAAAGCAGTGCTTCTTAGAATCTACTACCGGAGAGTATAAGGTCATTCTTCTAAGATTTGTTTTGTTTCGTCAGTTTTTTTCAGGACTGTGGTTATTTTTAAAACTGATGTAAGAGTGTAAATTGATCTCAAACGTTATGTGATACTTGTGGTGCAATTTTGAATTTTACACGGAAGCAGCAGCTATTACTT
Organism: Bombyx mandarina; assembly: GCF_030267445.1. Classification (NCBI taxonomy): domain Eukaryota; kingdom Metazoa; phylum Arthropoda; class Insecta; order Lepidoptera; family Bombycidae; genus Bombyx; species Bombyx mandarina. The sequence goes on from NC_143221.1 coordinate 16,731,877, forward strand.
TGGCAGTAACCATATTTATGAGCGATGGTTACTGTTTATCTATATACGTAACTATATACTTAAACGCATACAAGTATGTTTGTCAATTTCTGGTAGGTACCCATAATACAGGGAATCCTGAATTGGGACCGGATGATTGCCCGTGATTTGTTCCTTATTATTATTACTTCATTAATATACGCGTTGTATCTGCAAACGAAAAAAAAACACGTGTGGCACTCGGGGACTGCCGCTGTAAAGCTTTTGCATAGCATTTTTTAGCAACTTATGCAATTATAATAAAACAATAATAATTTAATACTAAAACAATAATACAATAAGACCGCGCTATATTTATAAACATTAACAAAAGTAAAACATTAACTGTCACCTTCCCGCTCATAAGCTAGACCGCGCAAGAGAGAGATGGGCAGACTTTTCATGATGACGTCACACCGCGCGTTTATTCACAAACACTACACAAGCGCAACGTTGAATGTGTTGAACGCGAGCTACATTGTAGGCGGAGTGGGGGGGTGTTCGGTTTTATTTTCGTTACGGAAGTTCTTGATTCGGTCGCCGCGCTCAAAGCCCGCGATAAAAACTATGCAATAGCTTAAAAATTCAATCATTTACAGTGTTGCGAATGAAAGCAATCCTATTGATCAAGACTTCACGCGACAAGATAGCCGATATCGTTTTATTTGGGTACGTTTAGCTGGTTAATTTATATCCTTAAGTTTGTTCGGGTTTGACCAGTTGTATTTTATATAATAAGTAAATAAATAAGCCTTTATTGCTGTTAGATTTTAACTAAGCACTAAGCAGTGCGTTTCCAGAGATCTTTTTTGCCACGTACCATCCGGCTATGGAATGAGCTCCCCTCCACGGTGTTTCCCGAGCGCTATGACATGTCCTTCTTCAAACGAGGCTTATGGAGAGTATTAAGCGGTAGGCAGCGGCTTGGCTCTGCCCCTGGCATTGCTGAAGTCCATGGGCGACGGTAACCACTCACCATCAGGTGTGCCGTATGCCCGTCTGCCTACAAAGGCAATAAAAAAAAAAAAAAAGATGATGACACTAGAGAAGATTTTTTTTGATAAATTGTGTTTTTTAGAAATTATGTTTAAATACGAATTACATATTGATAAAATGATGAAATATTCCAAGATCGTTTAGGCATTTTTAAGTGAACACGTAAGTTAAAAAGACACAAATAATATAAATAAGCAATTCATTTTCTTGATTTAATCTTAAACCAAACACTCATTGGCTTCGGGTTGCTTAACAACGCCGCTACTTGATAATAGATGGCGTTGTACTTCTCGAGCACTCTCGATTTTACTAATTCTTTTGATGTTCGTTTCAGCTATTCGACGATAGATTGCGCTACTCTTACCGGCGTAGTAATAAGTATTTATGCTGCTTGTGTTTGAAATACGATTTTAACATTTATTTAATAAAGCAATGCACCCACTACAGTACTCTCTACGCCACTTAGGTTGACTAGTAGAAGATGCTTTAAGCTTAAGTCCGTCGCTATACTCCTGACCACTAATAATTATTTTTCAAGTTTTTGTTTGTATTATTTTGATGTTGGCGGTGAAATCACTTCACGCACACCTTTAGACAGGAACAGTGTATTTCGAACAATTTGCGAAGTGTGTTTGTTTATTCATAATATTTCAAAATGATTTACTTTGAATTAAGGTAATTGACAGCAAAAGACATCACAATATAATTATCTAAGCTTACTCGGCAAACATTTGCTGTACCACTCGATCTAATTAATTACCTTATACTGATGTACATACTACCATAGTTATAACAGTTTTTAAAATCAAATAGGTATGTATCATTTTATGCTAGATTCTAAATGCTATTTTCACGGTTAGACTTATTACTTAACAAATTTAAACCAGTGTAACTAAAATTTACGAATTTTAAAGCTTCTCTTATATATATGCTCTTGATTATTGATTTTAAAACCCATCGACCAAATGCGAAGAGATTTTAGCTCTTAGCTAATCGCTTACAACTAATTATTAACGACGTTCAAGTTAAATGATGATAGATCTAAAACAATTTTTATTTTAAGTATTTTCATTTTACGAAGGTTATTCTAATTGCTTGTGAATCATTTACGTCTCAAATAGGATGTTTGGAATTCGTACTCGGAACAGTTACACAGAATATTTCATGAGAATCGGCGACCACTCACTACGAGCTCGGCCATATTTTTTTTTGTCCTTGTAGGCAGATAACCGTACGGCCCACCTGAGTGAGTGGTTACCGTCGCTCATGGACTTCAGCAATGCCAGGAGCAGAGCCAAGCCGCTGCCTACAATCTATTTTAGCTCTTCGATCATGAAAGTAGTGTCAGAAAACTTTTTTCGCGTTTCTGCTTTTTTCTTTTTCTTATACTGCCACGCGATTCTTATCAATAACATCAATAATATTATTTCTTAAGTAGCATTCATCAAACCTAGGCCTTTAGTTATAGCAATAACTCAATATAATAGAATAGATAGAGACAGAGAAACTTTATTGTACACGAAACACAATTAACATTTAAAAAGAAAACAGTCAACAAGCAGATATAGTTATACATACAATAATAGACCGTATATATTACGGCAGAAGAAAGCGAAATAGTTGTAACATGAAAAACCCAACTTTACACCAGAGTGATATCCTGTTTCTTCTTCTCGCTTCGGTTTCCTCAATACTGAGGGTCGTGACAACTTTCTCCCAACAGGATCATTCCACGCCATTTGCTCTTATCTGCCGCCGAGTGTAGAGTATCGTGAACTGTGGTGTCGAGAGTAGTGCGGATCTGGTCAGTCTGATATGAATAAATGATATAATAGGGTGAAAAGTAACTTAGGCTAAAATGGTGGTAGGACCTCTAGTGAGTCCGCACGGTTAGGCTCCACCACCCCGCCTATTTCTGCCGTGAAGCGGTAATGCGTTTTCGGTTTTCTTGAATCTATCTATATATTAATACGTGAAGCAAAAACTTTGTATCCCTTTTTACGAAAATTGCGCGGACGGAGGAGTATGAAATTTTCCACACTTATACAGAATATAGAGAAGAAGTGCACAATGCTAATATTTTTTAAAAATAATGCATAAAAGATACATTAAATCAATAAAGAAAATATCACACACACTACATACCGTGTATTTGGCACACACACGCATGCATACTTTAATACATATTGTCAAACTTTTGTTCTTGACGTCTGTTGTCAAATTGAGAATAGATTAAATATTGTTTGTCTTTGATAATATTTTTTATATTGTAGTCTTGGCGAAATTTGTGATTATAGAAGTATAAAAAACAATCATAATAGTGTACAAGCTTACAATTCCAATTAATTATGGTCGAATTTCGACTATTGCGGGACCTCTAGTATATTAGGTTCATGATTCTTCACATTTAGTGTACCAGGCCACAAATGAGCCTCCCTCCAGCAAACGATCGTACATCAATTACAAACGTCCGAACGTAGATTTCCCGTAACGCTAGCGAGCTTTTTGTATTCGAACTTTTGCAATTACGTTACTCAGGATTAAAGTTTGAAACTTTCAAAACGGATCCGATGGTAAGCGCCCCTACTACGTACAGCCGTTGCGGACGGCCAATGTTTCTGAAGCGATCTGCTTTGTGCGTCTATCTATAGACCTAAATCGCGCAAGTGAAATTTTCAAGATGAGCTTGCCAACGATATTAGGACCGGTGATTTGGGGAGCAGTAACACTCGTTTGATGAACCGTAAGCCCGTTTGTCCACTAACATTATACAAAGATACAAATCAAAAGTAATAACAGGAAGTACTTGAGAGTATTGATCGCTTCATCGTGGACAATGGTAGTCTTTGAGTACGACTCGAGTCATCGTTCTCGTCGAACCCGTTGCTTGCGACGAAGGGCTCGACGAGTAAATTAACCCTCAGACACAGCCCACTGAGTTTCTTGCCGGATCTTCTGTGGGTCGCGTTTCCGATCCGGTGGTATATTCTAGGAAGCACGGCTCTTGCTAGGGTTCGTGTTAGCAACGTCGTCAGGTTTGAGCCCCGTGAGCTCACCTACTAGTTAAGGCGACGCTGATATAGCCTTTCAAGGCTATCAGCTTAGGTAGGAAGAAAAAAAAAGCAATGGTAGTCTTTTGTTCGAGATGATACCAGCATCTCGTTTTTACCATCGCACCGCCCGCCACCGGAGTAGTGTTCATCCATACTACCTAGAGCCACTGCGGTCATCCACAGTGCGTTTCCAGAGATCTTTTTTGCCACGTACCATCCGGCTATGGAATGAACTCCCCTCCACGGTGTTTCCCGAGCGCTATGACATGTCCTTCTTCAAACTAGGCTTGTGGAGAGTATTAAGCGGTAGGCAGCGGCTTGGCTCTGCCCTTGGCATTGCTGAAGTCCATGGGCGACGGTAACCACTCACCATCAGGTGGGCCGTATGCCCGTCTGCCTACAAAGGCAATAAAAAAAAAAAAAAAAGTCTTTGAGTACGGCCTTACCAACAAAGAGTGAGAGAAGAATGGACACGCAAGCTCGACCGTCTTCTGTCTTTGGGCAAGCGTACTATCTAGATTATATTATACAAATTTAGGTTAACCAAACACGGAAACGATATGTTCTGCCTTAACTTCCATCACGCATCACATAAGCCGAATTTTTAACACAATCTTTTTGTTTGTGATCCTTGAATTTGCAAGGGTTTCCGCAGTACCTGCATTATTTTAATAGCTAATGCGAACAGACGAGAGAGGGACAGGATCATTATTCACCCTACGCTAAGAGGTAACTTGAAGCGAAGTGAAAATTAAGTAAAAAACTACCCACTCTTAAGGTTGATTTGAAGTCTTCACTGTATTGGTGTTTGGGTATATACGACAAAGGGAAGATCTTCCACCGAGCTGGTGATATTGCTCGGTAGACCGACTGTCCGAATGTTGTTGTTCGGAACTTGTATATAGGTATGCGCTTTATCTTGAAAATGTCGTAAGCGAGATTCAGGCATCTGTCAATTATCTTGCGTTGAATGATGGCTACCCGCCACATCACTCCCCTCCGAGACTGGAGGTCGTGTCATTTTTAGTTAACGTTGTCCGTGCTGAGATTAGCTTGCAAGGGCCAGTGCTGCTCGAAGCCTGCGGTGAGTCGAGGCTGAGCTTGAATGCTGCGTGCGTGTCGCCAGTGCTGCTCGAAGTTTGCAGTGAGTCGAAACTGAGCTGAATGCTGCGTGATTGTCGCCAGTGCTGCTCGAAGTCTGCGGTGAGTCGAGACTGAGCTTGAATGTTGCGTGCGTGTCGTGCGTAGTCCATGTGATGCAGAGCTGCCACGCCGGAGATGTGTGACCCCAAGCGTTGATGATCCGGTCGTGGGCTGCGATGAACTGTAGCGGCGTGATGAGGCAGTGAAGTTGCGTGCCGTAGGACCAGGAAGCGCGATGAGTCGGCTGCGATGGTCCTGTTGAGGCTGCGATGCTGGCTTGCTGTGGGACGACTGTCAATGACGTGCTTTTATCTGCGAGAATGCGGGGATTGTGGTAGCCGAAGTTCTTGATGCGCTGATGATGAATCAGAAGGTTGCGTGTTCACATCTCGTCGCAGGTCACCAGTTTGGGAGATATACGACAAATGGAAGATCTTCCACCGAGCGGGTGATATTGCTCGGTAGACCGACGGTCCGAATGTTGTTGTTCGGAACTTGTATATATGCGCTTTATCTTGAAAATGTCGTAAGCGAGATTCAGGCATCTGTCAATTATCTTGCGTTGTATGATGGCTACCCGCCACAGGTGCATCCATTGCAGCATAAATAGGCAGGATGGTTATACTTTACAACGCTTTATGCCAACACACTTTTAATTAGAGAAACATTACCACAATTAACAACTTATTAAAATTATTCATTACTATTATGAACCTATTATTATTATTAATTAAACCATAATTGCATCGATAGGGTCGTGACTTCATGAGGTTTTCTTGGGAAAATACACATGGTGGGGCCCCGTATCCTTTGACAGCAGAGCTTTTGGAAGATATTTAGTTCTTGGAGGCCACTGAACCCTTATTTGGGTCCGGCTAATTAACCGCCGCCAGACATTCGGCGTTGACTGTTTTACGGTGGAAAGGTCGAACTCTAACTCAACCCTCCTCTTGATGTGATCCACAGAACGATGTCAAGCAAAGATTTTCATGTTTATGTCGTTCCAGTCTCGACTCTGTAAATCGATCACAGAGCCATGGTACATAGTTTTGTTAACGCTTGCCAATCAATGCTTGGCGTGTCACGGACAATCCACGTTGGGAATGCAATCATATATCTAAGTGATCGATAGATCATATTATTATGTATCGATGCTTATTTATTATTTAACGGCCGTCTGGTGTAGTGGTAAGTGACATGGTCACTACAAAAGGGGGTCGCGGGTTCGAATCCCGCCAAGGGAAGATATTTGTATGATAAATATAAAGTGTCTTTTCCAGGGTTATGGATGTATATTAAATATGTGTATGTGTATAATAAAAATGTTACATTTATTTCCGTGAACTGGTTCCTGTAACACAAGTTCTTTACGAACTTACCACGGGACCAGTTAACGTGGCGTGATTGTTAGTAAAAAATATTTATACCAAAAGCCTAATTTTTCAAAAAAGTAATCCAGCAAACGATATCAGCTCCTTAATACGTCAAGCCGAGAACGAAGACGACGTAAAACAATTGAAATTCATAAAAACAAATTTTATAACAACGAGACTTGTATAAGCTGATTACATCGCGCTTAAAAAGCTGCCCTTGTCTCAACTCGTCTCTCATAAATTAGAGCTTGAAAAATAATTACGACGTAAATCCCTATGGAGGATTTTTTAACTAATCTTGCCAAAACATTTCGGATTTTAAAAATACTATTTTACATTATATGTTATTCTATTTCGAAGCATCGTAACTAAACTAAAGTAGTCGGTGACTAGTTGAATAAACACTAACTATTCGTGAATATATGTAAAAAAAACCCTTCATGGTCTTAAACTCTTTAGTTTTCCAAAAAGGATTTTTCTTAATGTCATTCAGTGAAGTTTGACCTTCAGTAAAAAGAAACTTCAATTTGTTTAAAAATATTAATTTTATTAGATTAAAGGCTCTAAATGTTGTTTTCTTATTATACATATAACAGAAAACGCAATTAAGTCTTTTATTGTTTATTTATTCTGGAGTACTCAATATAATTATATATATAAATACTAAACAACGGCATCAGCGCTTCGAATAAGTTACCGATAGGTAGCAGCAGCAGATTCGGTAGGCAGCGGCTTGGCTCTGCTCCTGGCATTGCTGACGTCCATTAGCGACGCGGTAACCACTCACCATCAGGTGGGCCGTATGCTCGTTTGCCTGCACGGGAAATAAAGAAAAACCCGAAAGAACGTAAGCCACATTATTTTCTAGTCGAATTCGGTCTCATTTTACTGGTGGCTATTGCTGATTATGTGAAAAACATAAGCGAAGCACTATTCTTGCCAGGACAGAGCTTAGTAACCTCTCTTAGTTGAGTCCCGTGAGCTTACCCAGCTGTCAGGGTGAGGCCAGAATAACCTCCTGAGACTACTGGTATATAGATAGAAAAAAATAAATTAGGCCCCTCTCGACGACACTAATTACGCATGTAAAAATTTTGGGAGTCGTGCGTGAGGTGTATAATAAATACTTATAAAAACGTCTAGAGGATTTGAATCTTACCCGATATTGGTACCTTCCTAAGTCACAGGCGTAGATGCTACATTTCATAGATAACCAGTTGAGTTCGGGGTCACCAGAACATAAATGTAAAACCGGAAACAATAGGATCAAATAGATATACGAAGAAAGGACGATCCTAAAGATTTCGAATAAATACTTTAAGAGATAAACGATGGACTCCAAGCCCAAATCTACCAACGCTGAATATACTATTCTATACTAATATTATAAAGAGGAAAGATTTGTTTGTTTGTTTGTATTGAATAGGCTCCGAAACTACTGAACCGATTTGAAAAATTCTTTCACTGTTTGGAATCTACACTATTCCCGAGTGACATAGGCTATATCTTTTTTGAAAAAAATTAGAGATCCTTACTAAAACTCCAATAATGTAACCCAAGGTGTAAAAAAATTACCTAAAATATTCTTTACATCGCGTGCCCTGCGAAAACTATTGATGATAGTATAAAATAATGTACTACGACTTTGTAGAACACATTATTATTTAAAAAAAGTGTCCCGACAGCATAATATGTCTAACTATTATAGTTATGCTGCAATAAGTGTTCTTTTTAAAAAAAAAAAAAAACAACCTCAAATATCGTTGAAATTTTTGTTAAAGGCCCGAGGGGAGCCGGAGCGGGCCGCTTGTATATTATAAAATAATTTTTAGTTGCTGTTACAGCTAAGTTTACAATGTGTGACATAATCATTTATGTCCCTCAGGGAAATATCTCTTAATTGGACCTCTTCATACAACGTGAAGTGCTTACACACGCCTGATACACTGGGTACTCGGAGTAATTAATTTCATTAGTAATTTACTCGTTAAACTTAATTAGGTTATATTAAATGAGATATTTTTATAGTTAAAGATGGACTTAAATTCTATTATAAACGTTCAAACCAAAATCACAGCCCATTTAGTATAAATGAGTTCCTAATGCTTAGGAGCATTGTTACGCCGGTAAGAGTAACGCCATCTATCGCCACATAGTCGAAACGAATATAAAAGGATCTAGTAACATCTAGAACACTCGAGAAGAACAACCCCATCTATTGTCAGATAGCGGAAACACAAATCGAAAATACTCAACTTGTGAGGAATTTTCTCGAAACTTCTAGGGCTGTCGTATCGACTATAAAAGCGTCGCAAAAATGGTACGAGTGAGTTAGTAACCGGAGCTACTCGAAGCGAAATAGCGAACGGATCACCTGGAACGAAGCGGAAGAAGTCAATTAACAATTTTAAAGTGTTCTATGAGTTTTCTAAGTGATAAATACAATGTTAATTTATACTTCCGTAGAGTTTTATTTATCCTGAATCCCAGCGCGTAACAATATATTTCACAACGTCAAGATCTTAAGATATGGGATCGTTGTCTAAATTGTGTTCCATTGCGGCTCTGCCATCCTTCGAGCAGTAATATATGATTAATTTGCACGGTTGCGTAAAAACTGTTGTTCTTTGACACGATTTAATTAAATATAAGAGCGAAGTAGGTAATGAGTAAGTAATCAGTATAGTCAAGCCGTCGTGGCCTAAAGGATAAGACGTCCGGTGCATTCGTATGTAGCGATACACTGGTGTTCGAATCCCGCAGGCGGGTACCAATTTGTCTAGCAATTTCCACCGTGAAGCAGTAATGCGTTTCGGTTCGAAGGGTGGGGTAGCCGTTGTAACTATACTGAGACCTTAGAACTTATATCTCGAGGTGGGTGGCGCATTTACGTTGTAGATGTCTATGGGCTCCAGTAACCACTTAACACCAGGTGGGCTGTGAGCTCGTCCATCCATCTAAGCAAAAAAAAATAAAAATAGCTTTTTCTTCGAAAAGCTTGGCCTGGTTTTCGGGCTTTGGTAAACTAGTATGTATTAGGACTCATAGACATAGCAATATGAAAGGCAAATCCCATTTCTTCTGGCAGAGCCCGTGTTCACCCACCTGTTCTGTTGGAACTAGAAAGACCTATGGGCCACCAGTAATCCTTCAGTCATAAAAAAAAAACAACGTGAACGCTGTGGTTATAATTTCAAATGCATTACATCAAAAACTACCCTACACTTCAGAATTTAATGCAGATACAATTCAATTGTCACCTAGCAGAAACACAAGATTGGCGTCAGGCCTTATTGCCTCACAGCACGTCATGACACCAGTATAAATACAACTATCGTTGAACAGCTGTCTCAGAATGTCAAATGGATAATTTATTTATGACGAAACCAGACAACGCGTTAGCACTACCCAACAAAACTTCGTAGGATAGGTCCTTAGGAACTCAGAATGCGAAATCTAGAACAAGTTTATTTCGTGTCGGCCCCTCGGATACGAGAAGGATAAACGTTCCCCGGGGCTGGGTTAAGCATCTCGGTACTGTCTGGAAACAATGTTATTTGTAGCCAAAACTCAAAGATAGGTTGTAGCAAAAGTGATTGATGAATGTAAATCGCGCTACGTTTGAAACTCGTTTGAATATATCGAGCGCCAAACGTTTCTTTGATTCGAGAAGTCGCTAATCACAAATTTATCGACGCATCGATAAATACAGAATCGATGCAATTGTACTGTTTAACAACTTCGGCAATTTTAAATTCACAGAACTTAAAGAGAAAATAAACAAAACCTTAGTAATGACAGAGAACTTAGGGAGAAAATAGACAAATCCTTAGTAACGACAGAAAACAAATAACATTGAAGAATCATGCAAAATTCTTTTTTTTTACTTACGGTTTGATGAACTCACAGCTCACCTGGTGTTAAGTGGTTACCGGAGCCCATAGATATCTACAACGTAAATGCCGCCACCTAACTTGCGATATAAGTTCTAAGGTCTCAGTATAGTACAACGGCTGCCCCACCCTTCAAACCGAAATGCGTTACTGCTTCACGGCAGAAATAGGCAGGGCCGTGGTACCTATGCATGCGGACTCACAAGAGGTCCTACCACCAGTATCACTGTGGAAGTCAATCCTGAATATTTGATAAGTACGAATGCACCGGACGTCTTATCCTTTAGGCCACGACGACTTGCAAACGTGTCAACATCCGATTTCGGCTAATATTTCGACAGCCGCTTATAGCTTTAGCAAATATTTTCAATATATTGTAAATGTTAGTATAAATGTTCAGGATCGCGTTCTGCGTGAGCTCTTGTTTTAGAATCAACCAGTTCTCGAGCCACATTCGATGACAAGCTAAAACATGAAAGTCCCAGCGAATTCTCGTTTCAATAAATAAATAATATGTGGAGAAGTAAAAGATACACAAGTCGTTTTCATTATTTATGCGCCGCGGACACCGACGGGTTGGTTGGCCGGTTTTTATACGAACGGTTCGGGGCGCCGAAATCATTTCAAAGTTATGTTAATGTCCGCCCCCGGGACCGGGGCCTCCGTCGGAAATAACAATGTTTTTCCACGGTTACATAGTTTTTAGGTAAATCTGTGGTGATGAGACCCTTTTTTCGATATCTACATTTTTATGAGAAACAAAAATGGAAAATTCACGCATAGATCGGGAGGGAACGTTTGGAAGGGTGGGATTGCTGTGAAAATTATTCGAATGGCTCGGGTTCAAAAGTGAAGACGGCCCAAGGACATCAACGAGCAAATCATCGCACTCTTCGAGACATAATCGAAATCTCAATTACCTCGGAACGAAGAATAAGCTTTATAAAGACCATGTTAATAACTAATTGGGAACAATTCACGCACGGTTATCTGGCCCCAAAATAGGGTTCTCTGTGTTATCGGCACCAGAGGTTGACATACATACATATCGACGGGAGAAAGCGGAAATGTCGTAACTTGCATTTTGGGCTAAATTACTTTGTCCCATATTATATGATACATATTTAAATAAGGCTCTGGTGTAAATTTGGGTTTTTCAAGTTACGATAATTTTCCCTTCTTCCGTCGATTTTTACGTTTAAATTTAAACATATAGATAATAAAGATCGAGACAAAGAGCAAAAAAACAAGTTCGTCCCAAGAATGTCCGTGTGTCCTTGAAGTGAGAATCGAAGCCCCGGTCCTCGGCGTAGCGGTCAGGAGTGCTAACTATTTCAACACCGAGTCAGTCAAAACATGACCGGTTCGTCCTGGAAACGGATGCAATGCGATAATGTTACATGTAATTTAATTCCACCGGCTTTGCGGTAATACCATTGATCAGAAACTTTTCTTCTTTCTTTTCTCTTACCTTCTGCTAGGGTGTAGGGCTCGAATCAAATCCTTCCGTCCTTCGCGAACTGAGACTCGGCGCACGCACTCGTTAAGTAGGGCTTTGGTAAGGATTTTCACTTGATCAGTCCAGCGCATGGAGTTTCATTCACGAGATCTTTTACCATTGACCCTACCCTGAACAACAAGTTTTTCGAAAGACTGCTGTCGCGATACCTATACTAACATTATAAAGCTGAAGAGTTTGTTTGTTTGTTTGGACGCGCTAATCTCAGGAACTACTGGTTCGATTTGAAAAATCCTTTCAGTGTTAGCTAGCTCATTAAAATTTATCGAGGAAGGCTATAATCTATATAGTATTACGCTAAGTCTAATACAAGCGGAGCACCAATAAAGAATGATTCGAAATCGGGATTTTTTTTCCCTTTTGAGGGCTTCAGCTGCGTGCTCTGGGGAAACGGTTAAAGTTTTGCTAAAATAATGCACGACAAAATTGTTTCCCTTTAAAAGTTCTAAAAAAAAGTCCGCGACACCATATGCCTATATTTTAAGGTTAGCTCACTATAACGTTTTTTATGCTAACCAAATTTGTACTAAAATAAAGCATTATTTGTGAAGGTTTTTTTATAAAGATGATATTAATACTTATCCAAATAAATACGTTATTCATTACAAGTATTTAATTTTAAAGAAATTTCCCCTAACTTGATTTTAATGAGTATCTCGCTATGAGTATTTTAATGAGTATGAGAAGATATCGCAGTTTTAAAATAACATCGCAGCAAAATAATGATATAGCGCATAATACGGCCGTCTGGTGCAGTGGTAAGTGACATGGTCACTACACTAGGGGGTCGCGGGTTCGAATCCCGCGAAGGGAAGATATTTTCCAGGGTTATGGATGTATATTAAATATATGTATGTGTATAATAAAAATCTTACATTTATTTCCGTTATCTGGTACCTGTAACACAAGTTCTTTACGAACTTAGCACGGGACCAGTTAACGTGGCGTGATTGTTAGTAAATATTTATTTATTTATTAATATTGAGCTACAAGGTGCCGACCAGCTGGTTCGCGGCGGCATAGAATAACAAGAAAATAACAAATAACTTCAAGATAGGCTTTGAAAATTATAGATTTTTCTGGATATCTCCAGGATCCCCATCTTCAGATCTTGATTGATTACAGGACCATGCGAGAAGAGTACCTATCGAACAAAAAAAAAAGAAAAAGAATTGTCAGAATTGGTTCAAGCGTTCTCGAGAAATCGGTGCACATACATTGTCATAGATAAAAAAATGGTGGTCGAATTGATAACCTCCTCTTTTGAAGTCGGTTAAAAGTCGGTTTTGTAGGCAGCGGCTTGGCTCTGCCCCTGGCTTTGCTGAAGTCCATGGGCGACGGTAACCACTCACCCTGAGGTGGGCCGTATGCTCGTCTGCCTACAAGGGCAATAAAAAAATATATTTTGGTACCTTAAATAGCTCCTTTACATTCTATTATCCAAAAATATTTTCACTTTCTACGTAAATGAAGTCGCGGGTAAAATTTAGCGTTATGCCAAAGTAGCTATTCCACGCGGACGAAATCGCGAGCAAAAGCTTTTTAAAAACTACCCTTACCTATTTAATGTGTCATAAATGAGTTTAATATTGTAATAAAATCATGTCGAGTTAAAGAAAATAGGTTTTTTATTTGCTTCAAAAAGGTTTTTGGTTCGAGGTCCACATGCTGTGAACAAATACAATGGAAGCAAATGTATTGCCCAGTTTGTTGTTCTTTATTAAAATGCGTCAATCTTGTGCCGAAGCCAATAAAACGGCAAATTAAATCGATCTTTGGCACTTTAAAACGCTTAGAGAAAGAGAACGAATTTATATTGAGCGGATATCTCGAATGTACATCTATCTCTTATCTAATTATACCGTGTGAGTGAGACGAACTGGAAAGAGAAACTGATTCGAATACGAAACAGGGATGTATTTAGAACGAGTTACCGAATGAATTCTTTTCAACTCAATCATAGAATCCTAGGCTGGGAAGCGATAAACACGATGTGGTTTTTCATGGTTCTGATAACTTATAATACCATCATCATTCATCATTCTCCTGCCCTTTTCCCAGTCACCTGGGGTCGGCGCAACATGTTTTCTCCTTCCATACTCCTCTATCATATTAATACAATTTCTTCGCTCACTCCTCCCTTACACATATTATCGTCTTTCACGCAATACATTTATTTCTTCTTAGGTCTACCTCTTCTTCTCCTTCTTCGATAATTTATAATATATTATCTTCAAAAATTGTCCCTCGAAAAATCTTCCTGAGTGCATCCTAGGACGGCTTCAATTAATTATTCAGGGAAGGCTCGATCGTCGCGATAGGGCACCGATTAATCTTATATTCATTGACTCCTGTAAAGTGACATAGATTACTCTGATTATCTTTTATGAGGAAATTTCTGGAGGCGTAATAAATTAGTATGCAAATTTCTTTTGCCCTGCTGCGAATTTATTATACTGTTGTAGACTTCGTTTCTAACAGCCAGGAAATAAATACTTCGATTGCGATAGTTCACTTGATTCTGTATTGCTTTATTTGTAACTCGCCTTGTACAGTCTTTAGATATGTGCTCACTACAGAATACAGCGCTTTTTCTCCCCGTTCTTTCAGCTTTTTTCTTTTTTGTCGGAAGGAAATCGGCGTACTTCCGCCACCCGGATGCGCTTGCATAAAACGCGTGCAGAGCAGCTGACACGTCGTCTTTTTAGGCCCCCTTCGCCGGTCCCCAGGCTGAAATGTGAGGGAGACCCGAAACACTTAGAGGGCTAGGGCTTGGGCGGAATCCGCCTCCCTGGCCCCCGCTCGACGGCGACGGGCCTGTGCGTCTCTCACGCGCCCGGCCGCCTTCTTCTGCGAGATGGTGCACTCGCAGAAGTCGAGCATCGCCTTCCACGACTCATCGTCACCAGGCATCGTTGCCACAACACTCAGTAACGACAAGTCGTTTCCTATTTTTACGACGAGGTCACGGCGCCACCCCTCCTATGCGGGGCAGGCGACGAGCGTGTGCCCCGCCGTGTCCAAGTCGCAACCACAATGGTGGCACTCTACCGTCGGCTCGGCTCCGATCCGGTGCAGGAACTCACCGAAGCAACCGTGCCCAGTGAGCACCTGCGTGAGCCGGAAAGTGAGACTTCCTCTGTCACGATTCAGCCAATTCACAAGAACCGGGCGAATCGCCTCGACGGTCCTACGACCAACCGAAGGATCGGCCAGCCGTCTGGACCATGACTCCAGCGTTTTTTTCAGACTACGGACTTTTTTATTATATCTCTCCCCACTACTGCCAGTGCTCCAACCATCAGTTTTGCCATTTGGCAATCCGAAAATTATCCAATTATAACATGATCAATTTTATATTATTATAGTTATTTTACAACAAACCTTACACAATGACGCACAATGCAATTTATGAGGTCATGAGTCTAATGTTTGTCTTGGTGCTAGTTGATAGTGAAAACACGGGCTCTTATGAGCGTTTGCCTTCGCAGTCGTTGTAGGAGAGGCCCAAATATAATCGAGTCAAATGATTCGGTTGCACAAGAAGTTAATACGCGAACTCAGACTCGATTATGGCTCTCGACTATAATTACTGTCTTTCCATCATTCATTCGTAGCTCTAAATACGTTAGCCTTTTTGTCCTAGGATAGGAGCATCGGCCGGATAGGAACATCCCGAAACCCTGATCATGATATTATATACCATGTATTCCCGAGCTACCAATGTCTGCTGCGTAAAAATGCATGTATGTTTGTATGTTTGTCCAGTATGTTTTCCTGAACCAGTTGTTGACCCCCTAGGGTAAGTTTCTGTTATATTACGACAGGGGGCGCATGCATTTGTAATAAATGCGGTATTTCATACACATAACCGATCATCGTTCTCGTCGAACCCGTCATTTGCGACGAAGGGCTCGACGAGCAAATAAACTCACAGAGGCAGCGGCTTGGCTCTGCCCCTGGCATTGCTGAAGTCCATGGGCGAAGGTAACGAACTCACCATCAGGTGGGCCGTATGCTCGTCTGCCTAAGGGCAACAAGAAAAAAAAAAAAAAAGACAGCCCACTGAGTTTCTCGCCGGATCTTCTCAGTGGGTCGCGTTTCCGATCCGGTGGTAGATTCTGCGAAGCACGGCTCTTGCTAGCGTTCGTGTTAGCAACGTTGTCCGGTTTGAGCCCCGTGAGCTCACCTACTAGTTAAGATTACGCTGAAATACCCTCTCAAGGCTATCAGCATAGGTAGGAAAATACAGATAAAGAGATTCACAGAGGATGCTGTTGGAATTAAGTAAATTGAATAATAGATAGAATCGTCATACTTCGATTATGTAATATAACTGGTATTCGCCGAATGATCGAAATTCGACTAATTACTGATAACATAAAATTCGTTCGTAAATATTATTCAAATTCATATTTTATGTCATGTAAAATTTACATTTAAACAACACCAAAATTGTAACACAATAACTCATCAGCAACGTCTAAGGAACACGAAAACATGATCGGTTTTAATTATTGATACATAATAAAAGATTATATTATTAGTAAATTTCTTTTGAATTGATTTTAGTGCCATCTACTGGATTACTTGTGTACTCTTTAGTCGAAATTGTAAAAAACCCGTAATAGTATTAGAACTCGACATTAAAAACTACAGTCGTTGTTATTAGTTTACGCTAGATGGCGTTTTAATACAAAATATTTTGCTTTGTGATTGAAGGGCCACAAAATTATATTTTTTACTTTTAATGTGTTCATTATCTGTATTCGAATGCGTTATCTTCTTATAGGACAGAGCGTAATTAAACTAACATGAACTAAAATAGTTCATACAATTACATAATATATCCTATAGCGAAATGTTAGCTCTGCCCATGGTTTTTAAATCACAAGAGACAAAAGTAACTTCATTCCAGTATTTAAACTAGACGAGTATGCTTATACAACTGTCTAAAGTGTATACATAATATATTGATGTTGTTGCAGTTGTCTGCGTCTGTCTGAAATTCGTTTCCAATAATTAGGTCAAGATGACCTCGAAGTACCAAAACTTATTGTAAAGCTCCTGTGCGTTCAAACGTGACGTCTCTACTCATCCACAGGAATAAAAAAAAACACGAATAGAACTAAATCAGAACCCTCCTTTGGAGTCGCCGCTTTCGGGTAAAAAACAAATGCTCTCGGTCAAAATATTATTGGAATAATTCTGGCTCGACCTGCGATTAATAATAGTGTTTGTATGTTTCCTGAAGCACATTTCGCGCCATTGTGTTTTCACGGATAAACGAAAAATATTTTTCCTCTGTTTGAACTTTTTATCTGAACATTAAAATGTTTTCACGTAGCTTTTCATGCAGTGGAAGTGAAGCCACTTCGGAGTCGCTTCATCGTCATCGAATAATTACTAAATTGTTGGCGACGGAGGGGGACTGTCTCCGAGACACTATCACGTTCCAATTTGAAATACCATAGAGCTCACTTTCAAATGCTATTAAGAAATATCTCTTACCTTATGCTGCTCAACAAAAGTCACATTATGCTGCCGTAAAAAAATTAGTGAGGAGTAGATCTCAGGGTATTATTTAATAAAACTATGGGTTAGTCACTAATATCAAATTTCTAATTCCAGTCTTGTTACACAAACAATTTGCGATATAAAACAATAACAATATGACGGAGGCGCAACTCACACTTAAAACGGAAGCGCCTGGAAACAATATTAATTAACTGTCAAAAGACGGATATAGATATTAAAAACTATGTCTAGCGGGCGGGCATACGGCCGTGAGAGTGACGTACAGGTCAGTTTGCTATAAAACTATATAAGATCCTGTATCTACACGTTATTTCCCGAGCGCTATGACATGTCCTTTCTCTAATGAGGTTTGCGGAAAGCCCTCAACAGTAGGCCACTATGAATTCAGCTGACCATTCTCTAACAACAGCGCCATAGGCTCATCCACCACCCACTAAGGCAATAAAAATAATAAAACGAATAGCAAATTGCATAACAAAGCTACAAAGTTTATTTAAACATTTTAGTCACGGTCGTCCTTAATTCGACACATAATTCAGTTCCCGACGCTCCGAGTATTAGGAAAACCGAAACGTTACACAAACTAAATTATATTCCGCTCATAAAACATTTTTTTTGCCGACCTCAGTACGAAAACGTAAACAGTGCCAGACAAAAGGGCAACTTCCTAACAATGGGAGTCGCTGCACAATGGTGAAAATGTATTATAAGGTTTTTTTTTTTTTAAGTTGTATACTTTCGGCTGTGTTCTATACACGTCTGACCGTGAAAATTGTATGATAGCATAAATGTATAACTGTAGTATTTATTTCGATTTTAACGGCTCATGGTCATAAATAACTACTTTTACGGCGTGATGTTATAAATAGCCTATAGCCTTCTTCAATAAATGAGCTATCTGACACTAAAATATTTTTTCTAATCGGACCAGTACATCGTTCCTGAGATTCGCGCGTTCAAACAAACAAACTCTTCAGCTTTATAATATTAGTATAGATTTACGAATACAATCTGAATTTTTTAAGATAGACGAAGATCATGAGCCGTGCTGGCATAGTGTTGTTTGGTTGAAATTGACGATTACGAAAATCATGAATACACGTTCTACTGTGTTTCGATTCACGTCCCAACAGAATTAATATTGTATTTAAAAATGCACACATTTAAATGCAAGTAAGTGTACGCGGTACGTTCACACGTGCCGAATGCATGCTTAAGTATAATCCCGAGCTCCTAGACGTGATTTACTAACGTAGCTTCACATTATGAACGTTTATCACGAGTTTAGCGATGCGTTAATGTTCACGTTGAGGATTCAGGAAGGGTTGGACTGGAATGTAATGCAAATTGTGAGAAGCAAAACGATGACGGATGCGGCTGCTTCTCGTGGACTTGCAATCATGTAGTTTGAAGGGTTTAATAGGTTGAAACTAGGTGCCTTTCTGCTGACTTCAATGTTTGATTATAGAATTCTTTGCTGGAATTTTGAAATTTATTAATTTAGAAGTATTGGTTCAGTAAATCCTTTTTATATAGACATCCCCAAAGTCCCAACATGTTGGGCGATGATCCAATAACTTCAATTTGGCACCAATAAATAGAGTTGGTAATCAACTGTTGTTAGACAGCGTATGTCAAAATCACATTCCTACAGTCCAAAGTTTTAATTTTATTGAGTGAAATAAAAAAAAGTTTTTATTTATTGAGCTTACGGGCAGAAGGACATCCTGCCCACCAGTGGCTACTCCAGTGGTTGGCAACGCTAGGAGCAGAGCCAATCCGCTGCTTAGATAATACTCAAAATTAAATGGCCTCGTAAAACTTATCATATAGATTTACCATATAGCGATAGCGTTCGCATTGTAGTAAAAACTGGCTTCGATAAACACTAAATTGTAAGTATAAATGTATTATATGTATGTGCATATGTAATATGTTCCCTCGTTATTAATGAATGTATTTAAAGATTCGGTCTTTTTCGATCCAACTAAACATTGCTAGTCATATAGTAAACTGGAATACAACTAACATATTTACCGCAAGAATTTTTCGATAGAAATTTCATGTAGTGATAATCGCATTGAACAAAACTTTAATCTGTCCAATGACTCATTTTCAAAGTAAGCAATGTTTTAGTGTACTCTATTTAAACACCAGCTTCAAGCTCTGTGTTTAAAGCTGCGTCGGCTTAATTGAGAGTCACACAATTACCGTGCCCAAGGTTGCAATATTCACACATCAAAAACACATATCACTTGACAACCGCAACCTCGCACTCAGGGTGGCGAGCCATGCGTTATTCACGACCCAATGTATTTTTTCAAGCTGTTTTTCTCCCGGTCCCAAGAGAAATTGGTTAAATTCCTTTACGCTGACGTGACGAATAACGTCTTCGTATCCTCGACTCATCAATGTCATTGGCCGGGGACCGTGCAGTGGAAAATATTGTGCTGCCAAAGGAAATAAGGAGAAAACTATTTCCTTAGTTTACACTGAAACTTTCAGTAAACAGATCTCTAGATCTACTCTACTACCTCTTTCTACAAGTGAGAACGACTTGTAGAGTTCGTAGAGTCGTTACATTAGTAGAGTATTTTTAACAGAACATACACGGCACATAAAAGCATAATAAGTGACGATTATCAGTAGAAGCAATCTTCTGAATAATTATTATGTATGTGGAATAGTAAATAATCTAATATATAAAATTCTCGTGTCACAATGTTCGTTCCCATACTCCTCCGAAACCGCTTGACCGATTCTTATGAAATTTTTTATGCATATTCAGTAAGCCTGAGAATCGGCTACTATCTATTTTTCATACCCCTAAGTGATTAGGGTTGTCCACCCCTAACATTTTTTATTTATTTGGACTTTTTTTTTTGTTATCATGAGGTATTATGTGGTTGAATGAGGTTTTGTTATTTTATTATATATTTAAAATTTTATACGAAAATATTTTTACTCGTTAATTCAAAATAGAGTTTTTGCATATAACAGATTTTGGTTTGACAGCGACGATAATATTACAATTGGTGTCAATGAGCACTACTACCATGAACTTTTAATTATTTTCTTTCTAATATGGTTGAATCGTGTTAAATGGTCGTTAGAGCCCATGGACATCATAACGTGATTGCCACACCTTGAGATGTGCAGTGAAAGCTTCAATTATACTGAGTAACTACTGTCGCTTTATCTGCCTCTTACTAAACTCGCAAGAAGAGATTACTGGTGGTAGGACCTCTTGTGAGTCCGCACGGGCAGGTACCACCACCCTGCCTATTTCTGCCGTGAAGCAGTAATGCGTTTCGGTTTGAAGGGTGGGACAACGTTGTAATTATAATTGAGACCTTAGAACTTATATCTCAAGGTGGGTGGCGCATTTACGTTGTAGATGTCTATGGGCTCCAGTAACCACTTAACACCAGGTGGGCTGTGAGCTCGTCCACTCATCTAAGCAATAAAATAAAAAAGTCTGCACAAAATTTTAAAGTACCCCACCGATATTTTTATATTTCCGATTGTGGGAAAACTCTTCCAATATCGCAAAGTATTTTTAACTTTAAATCCATAGTTTTACGAATACATTCGAATAGCTGTTACACGCTTTTAAAGTCATAACGAATACGAATGTAGCCTTAAAACTTTTAAGCCCAAAGGCTAAATTCGTATGCGCAAGTAAATGCTGAAGGTGTTGCAGATTGCGTTAAGGAAAATCAGTACTTATTACGTTAGTGTTTAAGCCGTTTTCAGTGCGCAGTTTTATGTATGAAGGCAAATCTAAATTCAGATGTAGGTCGCAGCATAGAGGCTTCGCTAATTGTGGAGCGTGCGTTAAGAAGCACTTTCTCGAGCTTTTAGACTACATGTAAATATTTTAGTTGTGGATTGCTTAATGGAATGTGAGCTTTTGGGCTGAGATAGTGTTTTTTCTTAATTGTTTAGCTTAGGGATCGAAACTCATGGCCCACCTGGGCTTTATGGCTAGGGTAACACACAAAAATCAACATGATTATCATCGCTAGCCTTGATATATTAGACAAACCTTCAAACCAGAACGCATGACTACTTATCGGCTGAAATAAGCAATATACGATATATCACTAGTTATAGCCGATACGTATCTATTTAATAAATATATCTCTTCAATGAAATAGTCATAGATGTAGATTGAAATAGACAATAATAGTCAGGAGATTTATAAAAGAGAAGTGGGTTTGTGCTTCAAGTTTCCGCGAGTCTTAAGGCGTCTTGGACTTAGACTTATGTCTGCCCCAAAGCACTGATGTCTTCCGGCCTAGGATGGACAACCGTTCAACAAACCGGTGACGGGGCCTAATGTATAAGACGTCGGGTGCATTCGTGTTGAGCGATGCACCGGTGTTCGAATCCCAGGCGGTTACCAATTTTTAAAATGAAATATGTACTTAACAAATGTTCACGATTGACTTCCACGGTGAAGAAATAACATCGTGTAATCAAAGTCAAACCCGCAAAATTATAATTTGCGTAATTACTGGTGGTAGGACCTCTTGTGAGTCCGCGCGGGTAGGTACCACCACCCCGCCTATTTCTGCTGTGAAGCAGTAATGCGTTTCAGTTTCAAGGGTGGGGCAGCCGTTGTAATTATATTGAGACCCATCCATCCAGTCCATCCATCTATGCAATAAATCAAAAAAATGCACTGATGCATTCCGGCTTAGGGTGGACAACCGTTAAACTATATAATTGTGGCTTATGGCCTTATGTCTCAAGACGGATGACGGCGCTCACGTAGCGATGTCTGTCTGAGAGTTCATTCACCTGACTTATAAATAACTAGCAGTCCGCTCTGGCTCCGCTCGGATCTTTAACAAAATTTTCAACGATATTTGACATTGTTTTTTTTTTTAAATAAAAGAACACTTATTGCAGCATAACTGTAATAGTTAGACATTGGTTCTGCCCCTGGCATTGCTGAAGTCCATGGGCAACGGTAACCACTCACCATCAGGTGGGCCGTATGCTCGTCTGCCTACAAGGGCAATAAAAAAAAAAAAAAAAAACATATGCTGTCGCGACACTTTTTGTTTACAATAATGTGTTCTACAAAGTCGTAGTACATTATTTTATTATATCATCAATAGTTTTCGCAGGACACGCGATGTAAATAATATTTTAGGTAGTTTTTTTACACCTTGGGTTACATTATTGGAGTTTTAGTAAGGATCCGTAATTTTTTCAAAAAAGATATAGCCTATGTCACTCGGGAATAGTGTAGATTCCAAACAGTGAAAGAATTTTTCAAATCGGTTCAGTAGTTTCGGAGCTTATTCAATACAAACAAACAAACAAATCCTTCCTCTCTATATTATTAGTATATTGATAAATAACGTAGAAAGTACAGTAAGTACTATACAGCTCAAACAATGCATGTCCCGAGTCTGTCATTTCGTTCGGACCGTTGTTCTCGTAGTTAATGACCTTGTCAACTATACTTATATCCGGATTGGATTCACGGTCGTACTTTATGTTTATGTAAAATCAATTTGCTAATCCGGATATTTAGGACCATTACATACCATTCACGTTTCAGAGTCTGAAAGCACACCTGTTTCTTGCTAAAGTTAAAATAGTAGTAAAATAAGTCTGAACAAGTTTTTTTCATTCAGATATTATTTGAAAGGCGTTATTGTTTAGATACTTGGAAAGTACAATAATGGGTTTCAGTCGTCATTAGAGGGGTGGCTGGAAGAGCCCGGGAAAGAGACTTAGATTGCTTTCTCTTGAGATTGCCATCAAAAAACATAATATCGCCCTAACAGCTGTTAGGGTTGGGGCACAGTGGTATCCAATAGTAGTTTCATTTTTATTTTTATTTTCTGCAGTCATCAACACAATTACAAACACATTTGTCGCTTTTTGTGTACAACTGATTTAACATTGGTCCATAACGAAGAAAACGTTCGTATCTTTTTTAACATATTCACACAAATATATTCTAGTGCATTTTTCGAGAAGTATAAAAAAAACATAGTCGATCCTGCGGACCAAATGGTAAACAGTCGACGTCGCCTAAAACACGTCATTTCGGATCATCCCGATCCACTAACGGTGCTTTTAGGTACCTCAAGCACCGGTCATCGTTCTCGTCGAACCAGCCGCTTGCGACGAAGGGTTCGGCGAGTAAATTAACTCACAGACACAGCCCACTGAGTTTCTCGCCGGATCTTCTCAGTGGGTGGCGTCTTCGATCCGGTGGTAGATCCTGCGAAGCACGGCTCTTGCTAGGGTTCGTGCTAGCAACGTCGTGAGGCTTGAGCCCCATGAGCTCACCTACTAGTTAAGGTTACGCTGATATGGTCTCTCTAGAGTCTAGACCATGAGCTTAGGTAGGGGAAAAAAGTAATAATGAAAAAAAGCACGAGAGAGAGAGTATAAAGTATTTTTATGGTAATTTTAAACAGATGGCGTTTTTAAACTTATTTCGAATGATCAGTTTCAAAATATGCTATTCCTATATAGCTTACGTAAAATGTGGAGGTTTAGTTCAACTCTAAGTAGAGTAGGTAGTTTTCTAAAAGTTTCTATAAAAGCGTGTTTTAATATTTACTCGAGAAAAACTTTATATTGCATATCCTTATTTAATTAAGAATTAAAATGGTTGACTAGTTTTCCGAATAAAAAAAATATATCTTCTACTCGTTGTATTGTAGCCTCAATGCTGTGACCTCCTTAAGGGCTACAAATGACGCAGTATTTTGTTTTCGAGGGCTCTTCTTTCCCTGATAAGAGAGTACAGTAATTGTTACTTATGGAGTCACATGTACGCGAGAGGTTCCATCGTGAGTGCTATTGAAAATTGCAAGGTCTGTTCGATACTTGTACTGTGAATACGGTAAAAGGTTTTCAGGGAGCTTCGCCCTAGATATGAAGTTTATTTCCGCGTTCCTGATACACACAGCCACCGCAGATGGTTCGTGGAGGTTAAGATAAAATTGATATATAAATCGTTTATAAGAATTTTCGTCGTTTTTCAGTTCCACACAGCATTCTTTTTATTTTTTTATTGCTTAGACGTGTGGACGAGCTCACAGCCCACCTGGTGTTAAGTGGTTACTGGAGCCCATAGACATCTACGGCGTAAATGCGCCACCCGCCTTGAGATATAAGTTTTAAGGTCTCAAGTATAGTTACAACGGCTGCCCCACCCTTCAAACCGAAACGCATTACTGCTTCACGGCAGTACCTACCCGCGCGGTCTCACAAGAGGTCCTACCATCAGTAATTACGCAAATTAAAATTTGCAGGTTTGATTTTTATTACACGATGTTATTCCTTCACCGTAGAAGTCAATCGAGAACATTTGTTGAGTACGTATTTCATTAGAAAAATTGGTACCCGCCTGAGATTCGAACACTGGTGCATCGCTCAACACGAATGCACTGGACGTCTTATCCATTAGGCCACGACGACTTCATTTGAATTTGCAGGTAAGGCGCACTTTAAGCCGTTCTGTATTTTCTTGGTTTATGCTACATTCTTGTCAATAGGTTGGGATAGAAGATATTTCAATATTAGGCGTGCTATCATTAAATCTCTTTTCCCACCTATAATATTATTTTCCCATATTTTATTCAACATTCAAGCCCTTTTTCGTATTAATCATATATTCAAATGCAAATTAATAATGAATGATTTTGGATGTTTGTCACGTTTTTTTCACCGATTTACTTATCCAACGAAATTAAATTCACGAAAAAAAGCTTTATAAAAAAGTCCTTTTCTGAGCTACTCAATCCTTTTCTAACTAGATATTTGTCCGAAGCCAACGTTCCAGGCAATAATTCCAGTTACATTTGGAAGGATTCGCACGAAATTAAGCCAGGTTAATTGAGAAAATTTAAGATGTCCAAAAAACTTAATTAAAGTAATGTACGACGTAATAATTCTGGTAGTATTTTACGATTTGGGTACCTTTAACTTTAGCGGTAGATAGGTCTACAAATACCCGCCGTCGTGACGAGAAAGAAGGTCGAAACGAAGACTTTAATTAAAAAATGACTTTTTTACCTTTATGGGCAGATTTTTTATTTTATTTTCTTTATTGCTTAGATGAGTGGACGAGCTCACAGCCCACCCGATGTTAAGTGGTTACCGGAGCCCATAGACATCTACAACGTAAATGCACCACCTATCCTGAGATACAAGTCGTAAGGTCTCAAGTATAGTTACAACGGCTGCCCCACCCCTCAAACCGAAACGCATCACTGCTTCACGGCAGAAATAGGCAGGGTGGTGGTACCTACCCGTGCGGACTCACAAGAGGTCCTACCACCATTAATTACGCAGATTATAATTTTGCGGGTTTGATTTTTATTACACGATGTTATTCCTTCACCGTAGAAGTCAATCGTGAACAATTGCTGAGTACGTATTTCATTAGAAAAATTGGTACCCGCCTGAGATTCGAACATCGGTGCATCGCCTCAACACTTATGCACCAGACGTCTTATCCATTAGGCCACGACGACTAGATTAATCTGTGGCTCCTATTGTTCAGTATCATGGAAATTACTATTCCAACCTTCAAGTTACGCCCTACCGCTACGAATAAGGACGTAACTATCCAAAACTTGGGCCATAGGTTTGCTTATAAAATTAAATTTGACTCCATGGGAAGAATACAAAAAGAATATAATTTGTGTAATTACTGGTGGTAGGATATCTTGTGGGTAGTCCTCACGGGTAGGTACCACCGCCCTGCTTGTTTCTGTCGTGAAGCAGTAATGCGTTTCAGTTTGAAGAGTTGGGTGGCCGTTGTAATTATACTGAGACCTTAGAACTCATATCTCAAGGTGGGTGGCGGCATTTACGATGTAGATGTCTATGGGCTCCAGTAACCACTTAACACTAGGTGGGCTGTGAAATTGTCCACCCACATAAGCTATAAAAAAAAGAACACAGATGCTATACTCGTAAATGCGCTGAGAGCATAAATGTAATATTTCGAAGAGAACCTTCAACTCCCAATAATAGCACAGCTGATTTGCAGAGTACCTTGATACTTGCTAAGGTCATGCCCGTTACTGAGTGACAATACAGATTGAATAAATTTACAAGGATCAAGATGATCTGGATCTTACAGTCCATCTAATACTTAACGGATATTGAATCCTGTAGAAATGTTGCAGCCGTTTGAGGGCTGAACAAAAAGGTTGTAGATTTATTTGTATCGGTTTTAGTGATGGTGGTGGGGTCTTGCGAGTCCGCACGGGTACCACCCGGTACCACCACTCTGCCTATTACTGCTTCACGGCAGCTTTCACGCATGGTACGGCACGGAAGCTTTCACTGCTTGAGCGCATAAACACATTAGTGTTTCGATTTGAAGGTCACCGTAGTACTTTAAAAAGCTGAGACCTAGAACACATGATTCAAGATGGATGGCAACATTTACGTTGTTGATGTCTAAGGGCTTTGGTAACCACTTAGCACCAGGTGGGCCGTGAGGTTCGTCCAATTATTTATTAAGCTTGAATTGGTTAAGCTTGGTTCGAAGGGTGGGGCAGCCGCTGTAACTATACTTATACTATACTTAGACCTTAGAACTTATCTCAAGGTGGGTGGCGCATTAACGTTGTAGATGTCTATGAGCTCCAGTAATCGCTTGACACCAGGTGGGCTGTGAGCTCGTCCACCCACCTAAGCAATAAATAAATAAAAAATAAACGAGAAAAAACTCAAACTGGCAGTTTCAGTATTTCAACTAACAACTAGAAACACGTTAAATAGACGAATTTCTCCCAAATCAGGAATCACACTCCAGTATCTGTTTACTTCGAACCGACTAATTCAGTTCGCCAAAATGAGGAAGTCCAAACATTATCGCGCGCAAAGCTAATTCAGAAGTAATTAGTCGGAGTTGATAGTTCTCCACCAGCGCGAACTAACTCGAACGACGCTAGTTAGATCTATGTTCTAATTTTGTTACGAAATTGTAGATGTTAATTCGTTTCTACGGAGCGTTTAGTTCCACGATAAATTCACATATTATAACCCAGCTTATAGCTGTTTCGCTTGAGGCTTGGAGAGTTGTGGATTTAGTAAGACACAGTCCGAACGAATCATACATTATTTTTTACAATTTAATGTTGCAGCTTTTGAAATTCTCATAGTCACACACACACCTTCCTTCTAAAATTATATTTTCATAACGAGTTAAGTTCAAAAATAAGAGAAGAAAGTAATTTTGAAACGAGTCTGCACCTGCCTTAATTTATACGGTTTTTGATTAACTTTGTAGGCAGATAAACGTACGGTCCATCTGATGGTCAATACTCATTTCCAGGGGCACTCTCAAGCCACTGTCAACTTTGAAAGGAATACAACAATAAATACCTTTTCAAAGCCCTATCACCCGCTTAACATCATCAGAGTGTTAGTTCGGTTGACTTGATTTCATAAAAACACTACCAAGCTGGATTATCTTAAAATAAAATAGAAGAAAAAAAAACTAAAAACCTCGAAAATTAACTCAACTTTAAATTAACTTAGCTTCCTTTTCATTTCCTATTTTTAGAAAGTTAAACTCCACGGAAAGCTCTAAGACGTCCCCAGTGAATTAAGCTTGTAATTACACGATAGGTTCGGAAGCCGTTCATTCCGAGCTGGACGTGGGTACAGAGCAGACTTGGAAGGATTAAAGAATTGATTTTTATAGAAAATCCCTGAGAATACGTAAGTCAATAGTGCTATTCCTGAAATCGCTAGAAAAGGGAACATATTGAATTTCACAATGTCTCAATCGTTCGTGGACACATTCTATCTTTATATATAAAAATGAATTGCTGTTCGTTAGTCTCGCTAAAACTCGAGAACGGCTGGACCGATTTGGCTAATTTTGGTCTTGAATTATTCGTGAAAGTCCAGGGAAGGTTTAAAAGGTAGATAAATATGAAAATGGTCGGAATTGAATTAAAATAACAAATTTTGTTTTTCCTTAGATGTGTCCCCCGTCGGACGGATTCCTTTTGTTTGTTTTAAGTTTATTTTATGCAAAAGCTTAGGTATTTTATTTATCGATTGAGGCACTACGAACTTTGCCGGGACTAGATACAAATAAAACTCAGTGTCTAATTTTATTTAATGGGTTACTTAATATGGCCGCCATTAAGACCACAACGCGAATCTCACAGTAGTACAATATAAACTGTTGTGGATCGAGATGTTAATTAAAAGTTAATTGAATTGAAAATTAATGCGGATAAAACCGCAGAGCACGACTAGTTAAAAATTTAATAAACACAATTGTATTTTATTAGGTTATAGTCTTTGCGACTAATTTTAAAACTATTGTTACATTAATTCTCGCATTTTTATAATTTCACTATGTTATTATGCTTATAGTATATTATATTATTATTATTTATTAGGTAGGAAGATTACTGGTGGCCCGAAAACCTTTTACAGGGACAGGTGTGCAAAGGGGGAGAGCTAACAACTCAAGATTAGCTGATTCGCGGATGCAGCTTATAATATTATTTCCGTCCTTTCGAATAATTTACAGTTTTCGTAATCGTTACGATAAACACTTCCTGTGATATCCCATCGGGATAATAAATACTTTACTGTTTCTCGCCCGAATTACACATCGCCTGGAAAGTTCCTTGGTTCCACTCAACCCAATTCAAGGGAATTGGTATTCTTAGCCGGAAAAAGTTCCTCCACTTGCGGTCACTCGAGATTTTTCCTCAGTCGATCTGAAGAAAATTACTTTCGGTTTCACATTAACATTGGAGTATTGTTTATTCTACTATGTCTTCCAGTTCTACAAACATCTGATGTAATCAGTAGTTTTTCGAAGTACCTTTTGTCAACAACTTTTCACCCAACAGATTAGAGATAATGACCTAAGCAATAATTGTGCTATGAATACTGGTTTTTTACTGGTGGTAGGACCTCTTTTGAGTCCGCGCGGGTAGGTACCACCACCCTGCCTATTTCTGCCGTGAAGCAGTAATGCGTTTCGGTTTGAAGGGTGGGGCAGCCATTGTAACTATACGTGAGACCTTAGAACTTATATCTCAAGGTGGGTGGCGCATTTACGTTGTGGATGTCTATGGGCTCCAGTAACCACTTAACACCAGGTGGGCTGTGAGCTCGTTCTAAGCAACCCATCTAAGCAATAAAAAAAAAAGGATACAGTTACATAATTCGACGGTTCCTCTATTTTATCATTATCCTTTCCTCGAATAAGTCGAGATCGAGGAAGTTTCCGGGTAGTACACGTGTGAATAAATTCACGGCCCAACTAATGGTAAATCGTTACCAGGGGCTAACAGACACTACTGCATAAATGCAACCACCACCCTTAATTAGAACATTTTAGTGCTTCGCCGCAGAAGTGGGCAGGGCGGTGTCACCTACCCGTGCATGCTAATTAAGCTTACCAACAGTCATTACATTAATCTATATATTAATACGTGAAGCAAAAACTTTGTACCCCTTTTTAAGAAAATTGCGCGGACGGGGAGTATGAAATTTCCCACACTGATAGAGTATATAGAGAAGGAGTACAGAATGCTAATATATTTTTAAATTATAAATAATAAATCATTAAATCAATAAAAAAAAGCATTACACACACTACCATGTATTTGATATACACACGCATGTACATTTATTGTTAAAGTCTGTGGTCAAATTGACAACACATTAATATTGTTTGTATTTAATATTATTTGTCAATAGTGTACATAGCCTTGGCGAAATCTGTGATTAAAGAAGTAAAGTCTTTAACAATAGAACCATAACAATGTTCAAACTTATAATGTAAATTAATAATTATGGTCGAATTTTGACTACTGGACGACCACTAGTTATAATTAATGTTACGCGCTGGGGTTCGGGATAAATAAAATTCCACCAAAGTACAACTAAAAACTGTATTCAACACTTAAAATACACTTCACAAACACTTTAAAATTCTCAATTCGCTTCGAGTAGTTCCGATTGCTGACTGACCGCATCCCTGCAACGCTTTTATAGTCGATACCACGTCCCTAGAATTATCGAGAATATTCCACTCATCTCTAGTATTGTTTTTCGCTATCTGACAATAGATGGCGCTCTACTTCTCGAGCGTTCTAGGTGCTACTAGATCCTTCGATATTTGTTCGACTATTCGGCGATAGATGGCGTTACTTTTACCGGCGTAACATTAATGTTGTTCGATTTTAATCATTCACATCATCAGCCAATAGAAGTGTACTACTGTAGATAAGTTTCCCAAATTTACGCCTTTTTATGCAATAACACGATGGTATTTCTTCATCGTCGAAGTTACTCGCGAACATATTATGTTAAGAATGTATTTTAATGGACAAATTAACATTTTTTTTGTGTATTTAAGCACCGGTAACATCGCATGACTGGACACTGCATTACAACTGTGCTCCATGTTTTAATATTAATATAAATTTGATTAAATATATCATTAGACCAAAGACTTAATGCATTCAAAATTTAATATTTCAATCATTTATAATTCTAATGGTATCTGTTATAAAAGGAATTTCGAATGTACACGCCTGGACTCAAGAATTAAGTCCTATCGCTTTGGTTTAGAATCTTGAATGGCTTGAAAACGATTCCTATAATAAAATTTTGTGGTGTGGTACAAGTTAAAAAATATTTGTAGTTAATTTATTAGCGTTTTTTGTCATAGGATCTTAATAGGTAATTCAAAATACATGGCCACTGATTCATCATCGTCATGAAGCATTTACGTTCTTGTTTGGACGGAGCCGCCGTTATTATTAAAATACGGAAACTTCGACCTTATATTCAATGTAACACGTGTATATTGCGATTAAATTTCAATGGGCAGCTGTAAAATGGATGCGAAGAGATAAAGACCGGATTCAGTGGTGTGAATTGGGAGAAGTCTGCGTCCAACAGTGTATGACTGTATTTTGATAACGATAATGAAAATAATGATAATAATGATAGCATTCAAAGCGATTTATGAACGAGCTCACGGCCCCACTGATGTTAAGTGGTTACCGTAGCCCAAAGACATCTACAACGAAAATGCCGCCACCCACCTTGAGATTCTCGCCACCACCCTTCAAACCATTACTGCTTGACGGCAGAAATAGGCAGGGTGGTGGTACGTTCCCGTGCGGACTCACAAGAGGTCCTGCCACCAGTAAAAAAGTTACAATAACAATTTAAATCTAGGCTCTTTCTTTGTGGTTTTATTAAAAATAATTCTACAATCTAATGTTGATTAATAACTATGATTTCACTTAAGACTTAGACTATACTAATAGTTCCTTTTTGAATCCACGTGAGGCAACCCAGACTTTGGCCCAAGGCTACGTTTCCAATCTCATTGTTGATCTTTGATTTACGACCGCACTGAACGTTTTAGGTGTAAACACAAATTATTGAGCTCTTTTAATGAATTTTACACAGTCGTACTTAGAAACCGTAAAATAGAAAGTCGAAAGTCGTTCTGAAGTCGTCGTGGCCTAAAGGATAAGACGTCCGGACATTCGTATCTAACGATGCAACGGTGTTCGAATCCCGCAGCCGGGTACCAATCTTTCTAATGAAATACGTGCCAAATGTTCACGATTGACTTCCACGGTGAAGGAATAACACCGTGTAATAAAAATCAAACCCGCAAAATTATAATTTGCGTAATTACTGGTGGTAGGATCTCTTGCGAATCCGCATGGGTAGGTACCACCACCCCGCCTATTTCTGCCGTGAAGCAGTAACGCGTTTCGCTTTGAAGGGTGGGGCAGCCGTTGTAACTAATACATACTGAGACCTTAGAACTTATATCTCAAGGTGGGTGGCGCATTTACGTTGTAGATGTCTATGAGCTCCACTGAACACCAGCTGGTCTGTGAGCTCGTCCACCCATCTAAGCAATAAAAAAAATTATTGGTAGTAATAGATTCAATATCTGAGAGGCGGCATGAAATTTCTTTTAAGAATTTATTCGACCCATGCACCTTATATTTTTCAAGAAGAGCATTACAAAAATACCACTACGCTTCTAAGGATGGATCGATGGTATCAAACGGGTGCAAATTTTCATTGATAGCATTTAAAAATACTTATAAATAAATAACTGTATATTAAAAGGCAATTTCGTATGTAAAGGCTTTAATTTAATGGTTTCATTTTGAATTGATTGAGTTCCCAATTTGTTATATTATTCACTGTGAAACTTTATATATGAAAAACTGGGTAGCATGAACCGGGCCACTGGTGTATTTTAAAATTGCCTCTCAAACCTCAAACTTTAAAAAACTCTACTCTCCCAGCGAACTCTGCATTGCTATTTGGGGCCGAAATATGCCGATGAGTTAACTATGTTTCAAACACTAAGGTATAACGACTTAAAACATATTCTTTTATTATTCAATCACAATATACATTTTGTATTTGGTCTTTGTTTGATTTTGTGATTTTAAATATAGGTTGTTATTCTAATTTAATTAAAAATTCGCAAAACTATTTTTTGTAATGTTACTTTTACTAGTTTCTCGTGTTTTATTCAAAACTAGCGACCCGCCCTCGCTTCGCTTCGGAAACATTAAAACACACATGAAACAAAAAAAATAAATAAAAAAAAAATTAAAAAAAGTAGCCTATGTTCATCAGGGACAATGTCGGCTTCTAATGGAAAAAGAATTTTTCAAATCGGTCCAGTAGTTTCGGAGCCTATTCGAAACAAACAAACAAACAAATCTTTCCTTTTTATAATATTAGTATAGATATAGATAGTTATCTAATTCAACACACAATACCATCTCTCGAAATCCAGCTAACAAAATTTCCTTTAATTCACAATGAACATTTCCGGAATATCTGGTAAGAGATACGGAATAATCACACATAATGACAGTCGGTAACCGTCAGCAGTGATCAGGAAATACGCGAAAACCTTTTTACATTTAACCAAGGAAGTTCACAAAAAAAAAATCGTATCACACATTTAACGTTATTGGATTCTCAGTTTTATCGTTTCGCGCTAAAGCTCAAATTATATGAGAGCCTCTGGTGAATTTCACGGGACTTGGGACTCATTTATACGTTTTGTATAAACATCAAATAAAGCATGCGAATAACGCAAATTTGCTTGTGACTGTATTTGTGGGATATAGGAGACTTTGGGGTTTTTTTGTCGCATTTTTGTCGCAAGCTGATGCTTCATATTTTGGTGTCAACGTTATGTGATTATTGGAGTCCTTCACAAATGCCTTCAACAATAAGGTCCAAGTTTCTAATAACACTATTTTAATGAATACCCCATCCTTCAGACCGGAATGCTGCCTGAATTTTTGCATATTTTTATATATTTTGAAGTCGTCGTGGCCTAAAGGATAAGACGTCCGGTGCATACATGTTGAGCGATGCACCGGTGTGCGAATCTCAGGCGGGTACCAATTTTTCTAATGAAATACGTACTCAACAAATGTTCACGATTGACTTCCACTGTGAAGGAATAACATCGTGCAATAAAAATCAAACCCGCAAAATTATTATTTGCGTAATTACTGGTGGTAGGACCTCTAGTGAGTTCGCACGGGTAGGTACCACCACCCTGCCTATTTCTGCTGTGAAGCAGTAATGCGTTTCCGTTGTAGATGTCTATGGGCCCCAGTAACCACTTAACACCAGGTTGGCCGTCCACCAATCTAAGCAATAAAAACAATGTATATATTATAGTTGGTGGTAGTCTACTTTTGAAGTGTAACTTTTAGAATGCTCTACCCACTACTTTTGTTGTTGTTAGCGTCTATATAATCAAATGTACATTTAATATGTGGTTCCCATAATACAGGGAATTCGTTTGGAGCCAAAGAGCACTCTCAAATTTCTTCCCAATTCTTGGTTTGTCAGTCTATTTAGTTTGGCGTATTTATTTTGTAAAATCTATGAAAACTGGGAAAACCGATCTGCCGATACCGATGTTGAAGTTAATTTGGTACTACATCACTGATATTCAAAGTAATAAATATGATATTCAAAGTAATAAATATGGCATTACTGCTACGAAAATCACGTTTTCTCGTAGAAGATTCGTAGCTGTTCGTAGAAGACTGCTACGATAAACGTAGCATCACTACATCATATTTCATATTAATCCAACTACAATCCACGGTCATTGAAATGTAAATAGGAATAAAATAAATAGTACTGCTATGTTATAGGACTTGCAAACATTACGATACATTGTGATTGTGGGTTCCGGCTTTAAGACTAGGAAAGATGAGCTGATGCATAAGAAAGTCAGAGATCAACCCACTTTGCTTATTAGAATTATAGAGTTACCGTTACAGCTACTTATTGTACTAGAAAATGATAAGATCATGGCTTAATAAAAAAAATGTTAGCATCGAATTTACATGATTCGTTTATTTTTCAGTAGAGTTTAATTTGAATGAAATTAAATTATTAATCAGATTGAAATAGTACTAATGCAATTAAAGAATTTCTTAGTACAATTTACGAACGTTTTATTATTTGCTTTAACGATAGGATTAATCGGTAAATTGAATTTAGCGCCATCTATGCAAACGAATCGGAACCAAATGAAGAATCGCTACGTGACCTCATCATTACGTACATGGAAATTAGGTTCATGCTCGAAATTTGAAAATTCTCAGTTGACGCGCGTCCGCGCTCCGGTGTGGAAGTGTAGATTTGTGCTACGTTGACGTACGATTTTCGCCGTGTTTTTTAGATGTTAATCTTCGAAGTTAACCCTTTTAATGCTATTGTCGAGAATACAAATAGACGTGGCGTTTTAAAAAAAGTGATTTTAAGATACTAAAAGTGGTGTTTTAAAGTAGTTAACATTAGAATAAAGACTTTAGTGATATAGTGTTTGGATGGGCTATCATGGTGTTGGAGAGGTAATGTAGAGAAATTATATTTCTAATTAACATATGCTTAGTGCATTAAGACTCGCAGATGTTAAATATTCTCTGCTGCTGAAAGAAGATTAAATACTCTTATAAACGAGTAGTTTAGTATTCTAGAACGTATTTTAGGTTAATTGATTGAATTGTCAGTGACTTGGTGAATAAAATTCAATAAATTTCGCAAGTTCAATTATTTACATGAGATAAGGTAAATTATGCAGATAGAACAAGCAGTTTTTTCAATATCACCTAACGTTAATATTGAAAAAACTTCGATAGTGACATCAAAACTTCCGATATTTTAGGAATACGTGTTCGTAGAATATTTGATTTCACTTTATGGTATTTTTCCTTTATTACTTTTTATACATTTGAATTGAAAGAAAATAAAAAATCCTTAGTATGGTATTTTACATTAATTGTCCAAGCCGAAGATGGTTATTGAAGACCAAAAAATTAATAAATTAGAGAAGATATTTTTTTCTTATGTGATCTTTTTTAATACCTGCATAATTTCGCCTCTATGCAATTATCGAGTTCCTAAGGTATAAAAGACAACTTCATGTGCAAAGCTACGAAATTAGCCTTGAGTTGTATTGGCTACTTGGATTTGCCTAAAAGAATACGATTTTTGAAATTTTCATAATACATACTATTTCATAATGATTGTATCAAGATTTATATCGCGATTTTCGAAAACTTTTGCATAGCCATTTTTACGATAGTTGTTTTGCACGTAAAGAGCTTTAAGCCTACTAGTATTGAAAAGCTTTGTGTTATAGGTAGTGAGTTTATATCTGGTGCAAGACAGCTTGCCACGTTTTTTGTTTTCTTGAAAGTCATGGTTTAAGCGATATACGGGTGGTTTTTGTTTTTATTGCTTAAATGGGTGAACGAGCTCACAGCCCACCTGGTGTTAAGTGCTTACCGGAGTCCATAGACATCTACAAAGTAAATGCGCCACCCATCTTGAGATATAAGTCCAAGTTCTCAGTATGGTTACAACGGCTGCTCCACCCTTCAAACCGAAACGCATTAGTGCTTCACGGCAGAAATAGGCGGGGTGGTGGTACCTACCCGTGCTGACTCACAAGAGGTCCTACCAGCAGTAAACGTTATTCACCAGTAAAGTTTATTAATATTAACACCAGTAAAGTTTATTCAACAGACAATTTTCAAATCACCATTAAAAAATAATACGTGTAAAATTGAGGCACGTTCTGATTCGAATTTACAATATCTTAATTGTAAGATACGAATGAGACTAGCAAGCGACCAGTAAGATCCCACAATAATACATTATTTAGTTCTTAAAGTTTGAAATTCATGTTTTTTTTTTAAATGCCTTTATTACTTTGGCATTTATATCTGTTTCTTTCGACATTGTTACCGAATTCAAGAATTCTGATTGACTTAAAATTTGCGCACGTCTCAAGGACCAATGCCAACACAATAATTTTATATCTTCGCTGTGATATTCTGACCAATATCAATGGGATAAAAAAGATGAAAATCATTGCTAGTTCGGTTTACTATTTAAAGGGGTTTATTTAGTTTTTGAAGATGTAAATATTATTTATATTAAGACGTTTTCATAAGCTTCACTTGTATCGAATGTAATGGGACTTTTATATTTATTGCTTAGATAGGTGGATGAGCTCACGGCCAACCTGGTGTTAAGTGGTTATCGAAGCCCATAGACATCTACAGCGTAAATGCCGCCACCCACCTTAAGACATGAGATGTTAGGTCTCGCTTTTAACAGTACAACGGCTGCCCCAGACTTCAAGCCGAAACGCATTATAGGCAGATATAGGCAGGGTACCTACCCGTGCAGACTCACAAGAGGTTCTACCACCAGTAATTACGCAAATTATAATTTAACGGCTTTGATTTTTATTACACGATGTTATTCCTTCACCGTGGAAATCAATCTTGAACATATGTTAAGTATGTGATACATTTCAAGGTAATTTCCAGTAAATTTACTACGTCCGATTAATATAAAAGCTTGCACACGTGTGGAATATCGATCGGACCACCAGTAATCTTTCAATCATAAAAAAATAAATATCGATGATAATACAAGAATTGTTTTTTTTTTTTTTGTATTACTGACAAACAAGCTTAGAGTACATCTGGTTTCAGCGTAGCAACAGAGATCCAAGGATATAGAACGGTACTATTGGTGCTAAGAATGAGATTGAGGTTATTTACAAGCTATAGCACCATAAATAGTGATTTATCGATTTAATTAGATAATTGCAGCAATTTCAATTTGAAGTCTTCGCAGTCTAAATAATGAACGCCTGATTTACTTTTATTCAATACTAGCTGACCCGGCAGACTTCGTAGTGCCTCAATCGATAATGTATAAAATAAACTTAAAACAAACAAAATGAATCCGTCCGACGGGGGACACATCAAAGGGAAAACAAAATTGTAATTTTTATTATATCCGAACATTTTCATATTTATATAACCTTTTAAACCTTCTTTGGACCTCCACAAATAATTCAAGACCAAAATTAGCTAAATCGGTTCTGCCGTTCTCGAGTTTTAGCGAGACTAACGAACAGCAATTCATTTTTATATATATAGATTACGACTATACTATTGTTCAAATCATGTAGGCAAGTACCATTTTTTTAAAGGAAATAATATGTATTTAGCACGTGTTCACGAATGACTTCGGCTGTGACGAAATAGCATCAATCAAATCAAATTCGTAAAAATTCGCTGAGAAGCATTCAATCGTTGTGCTTTTAAGAGTTTCTTATGTATCGAAGTGGGTGGTGGCATTCACGTTGTTAACAACCCACGTGTCACGTGGGCTGTTTGTTGGTCTTTTGTGTTCTTTCTTCGAAGAGTCTCTGTTAACATAGTCGAGTAATATTTAGGCAAGTATAATTGGAAAATTTTCAACGCCTACTCCATTATTTCAAAGGGTGTTCTGTAAAAATATTAACTCTTTTAGGTCCAGTGTTTACACGGATTGGACATATAGTTATAGTCTTACATTAATTGACATTAGTCTTAAGACCACAAAGGGTTAAAGATCAAAAAATAGTTAAAGAAATAGTTTTATTTTTATTTATTTTTTTGCCCCTGTACGCAGACGAGCACACGGCCCACCTGATGGTGAGTGGTTACCGTCGCTCACGGGCATCAGCAATGTCAGAGGCAGAGCCGAGCGCTAGCTACCGTTTAATACTCTCCACAAGCCTGGTTTGAAGAAATGATCTGAAATATTTAACTAAATCTTCCTTGATTTCTTCATGCTTTTGCTCTAGATTATCCGGTTTTAATAAAGTCTCGGAGCCTACAGAAACAATATGAATGCCGCCATCTACTTGGAAATATCAGGTTGAATTCTTAATGTGCTTTAAAAGTGGTCTCGCCCTGGTAGTGCCTATATGAGGGCTTTTAACGCGTCTTATAACCGCTAATTTTACGCTCTATATTGGCGAATACAGAGAGTCGAGAAGAAAGCCAGATGCTCTTTGATGATATCGGGCTGTTAATCAGAAGATGTGTGATTCTGATTAGATCTACTATTTTGCTATTAGGATTAATTGGTGAGATAACTAAAACAGTATAATTCTTACCTTATTTATTTTATCTAACTCTCCTCTTAGTTCTGACTATGAGTAGGGGTTATAGATAAGTTTTAAGAACGTATGGTCTAGACCACTGTTGTACCTATTGTTCCTATTAAAAATCAACCATTATTGTTCGAAGACGCCAGTATTTCTTCATTAAGAACTTCATATCAGTTGAAAATGTCATTGTAGCCATGTAGTATTTACTGGCCCCAGCAATACCTTATGATCAGATGTGCTGTAAATTGGTTTTCTCGTCCTTATTATCAGTTAATCAATGCATCAGTTTTAATATCGCGTTGTTTATTTTAATTCTATTTTTTGCGATGCAGCCCTAGACTTTCTTGGTAGTTGATAAAAAACGTTTGTATATCTATAACTTTTTATCGTGTCTGTTGCGTAATTTTGGCAAACGTTCCCTTTTACGGAGCAAAAAACAGTTCGATTTAATGAAATTTTACATTCCAACATTAAAGTTGATTTACGTTGGATCGGAACAGCTCGCAAGCGTTTCGGATACTAAATTTCCAACGCTTTTCGACAATGCACTTTGCAATAACGATCGCTGAGGAGCTACGTCCATTGGTTATTCTCTTTTCGTTTCAAACTCGGCTACAGCATTTCGCTGCCAAGAGTTTTTTTTTTTTATGTTGTTGGTAGAATCACGATTCAGCACGCGCCACTTTTGCTTTTAAAACGCTTCGTGATTTTTCGAAGCGGGTAATTGACAATGCATTAAGTTTTAAAATGTTTTGCGAGGAATATTTATACGGCGGCGTGCGCGATAAGTGGCTTGCGAACGTGAGACTGTAGGATTCGGAATGCGAGTGGATTTTTTATAGTCTATGAAAACTTATATCTTTAAATCAAATTACTTTAGAAGCATCGAAATTGTCCAACAGATGCAATGAAGCTATGGAGTTACTTTTTTATGAAGGCTGGGGCAGCCATTGTAACTATATTTGAACCTTAGATATCATATCTCGAGATGTCTATGGGCTCCAGTAACCACTGAACACCAGGTGGGATGTGTGCCCGTCCACCCATCTAAGTTATAAAAATAAAAACTTTTGTTTCATTTTTTTTGGACGGCTCATGGAAGTGAATATAAGAAGTGGAAGATGAGTGGGGAGGATTATTAGCGGTAGTAACTAGTAAGGGATCAGTAGTACCTACGTAGACTTACAATGTACAACACTATTAGGGGGATGCTAAAAAAGCGGTTTCAGTGTCTACGCTTAGAACATGCTTATGTTTCATTTGATTGATGACGGCTTTGGTGATTCTTTACAAAAAAAATGACGTTACGTGGTTTTACTTATTTTCTTATGTTACGTGATATTTATCAACAAATTGGTAAAGTGACAGAAATAAAAAAAAAATCTACGAAAAAAAATCTAAAAATCAATTTTTTTTTTTTTTTCGAAATGTATTAAAATAAGCATTGAAACTTAATCTAACACAAAATGTTACCATATGTAACTTTCACGTTTACTAGCTAGTTATGTTCTTGTACCACAGAGAATGCTTTCTCGTCCCTTCTCAACCATTGCTAATTATTGTTGCTAAGTATTGTTATGTGATGTGTTTTAAATACTGGTGGTAGGACCTCATGTGTGTCCGCACAGGTGGGTACCACCACCCCGCCTATTTATGCCGTGAAGCAGTAATGCATTTCGGCTTGAAGGGTGGGGCAGCCGTTGTAACTATACTGAGACCTTTGAACTTATATCTCAAGGTGGGTGGCGCATTTGCGTTGTAAATGTCTATGGGCTCCAGTAACCACTTAATACCAGGTGGGCTGTGAGCTCGTCCAACCATCTAAGCAATAAAAAAAAATAAAAAATAAAAATACCATGCCAACCGAAGTGAAAATAAGCTAAGGTATACGGTGAACTAGTATGTTGCGAGAGTAAGTTAAAATTGTGACGGTGTGGCGGACGAGCTCACAGCCCACCTGGTATTAAGTGGTTACTGGATCGTTTAGACATCTACAACGCAAATGAGCCACCCACCTTGAGACATAAGTTCTAAGGGGTCTCAAGTATAGTTACAACGGCTGCCCCATCCTTGAAAACGAAATGCATTATTGCTTCACGGCAGAAATAGGCAGGGTAGAGGTACCTACCCGCGTTGACTCACAAGAGGTCCTACCACCAGTAAGTTCAATATGAAACTTCTAGAGAGAAGGGGGCATCGATCCGTCGCCACCAAGGAGTAGCCATAAACGCGCTTTCGCTCGTTTGCCGCCTCTGTAGAAGCCTCTCATCTCCTGGTGAAGGTTACGGGGTGACCTGAGCAGGCGAAACGAGGACCAGGATGTTGCATAACAGTAGTTCTACGGAGGTGCTACGGAAAAGCGTTAGGTTGACAGTGTATTACGTACCGACCCGGCAGACTAGTCTGACCCAGGGAGATATTCCGGAACACTAGCCTAGGGCGGTCTGACGTGTTATCGTAGAGAGAGATACTTGGCCGACTCGATGATTTCGTCAGCCTGACGTCTTTGGGGAGAGCTGCGCATCTGGGTATTGTTGTACTGGAATTACACTTACCTTCCTCGGATTCAGTTCAATTAGTTAGGTACCGTAGCCCATATAGAATTAAATAATAACGGGAATTCCACCACCCACCTTGAGACACGTTTTATTTATTTATTTTTATTGCTTAGATGGATGGACGAGCTCACAGCCCACCTGATGTTTAGTGGTTACTGGAGCCCATAGACATCTACAACGTAAATGCGCCACCCACCTCGAGATATAAGTTCTAAGGTCTCAGTATAGTTACAACGGCTACCCCACCCTTCGAACCGAAACGCATTACTGCTTCACGGCGGAAATAGGCGGGGTGGTGGTACCTACCCGTGCGGACTCCCAAGAGGTCCTACCATCAGTGATTACGCAAATTATAATTTTGCGGGTTTGATTTTTATTACACGATGTTATTCCTTCACCGTGGAAGTCAATCGAGGTCTAGGTTTCAATTTAACAGTAATTCCGTTTCCTTTTTTTACCGATTAGATTTTTCTTATTTTTTCCTATGCTTTCCGTGCAAAGCATCCGCGAGCATGAGTACGTATTTCATTAAAGAAGTTTGTACCTCATAATCTTTAATAACCCTTGGCATCATAATCGCTTCGTTCTGCACAAGTGCACCGACGCGTTTCATCATTAAACACGCTCACTTCCGGCTTTGGAATGAGCTCCCCTCCACGATGTTTCACGAGCGCTATGACATGTCCTTCTTCAAACGAGACTCGTGGTGGCGGTTTTTTTTTAGTTAACGGCAGGCTGCGGCTTAGCTCTGCCCCTGGAATTGTTGAAGTCCATGGGCCACGGTGACATGTCCTTCTTCAAACGAGGCTCGTGGAGACTACTTAATGATAGGCAGCGGCTTAGCTCTGCCTCTGGAATTGTTGAAGTCCATGGGCGACGGAAACCACTCACCATCAGGTGGGCCGTATACTCGTCTGTCTACAAGGGCAAAAAAAAACACTTAATAAATTTTAATAAGCTAATATCGGATTATACAATGTAACAATGTATCCAATAGTTTGGAATGAAAATGCACTCGAGAAGATAACGACTGAAAGTTATCTACTTATCTACTTATCTACTCGCCCTAAGTGCTAGACACGAGCGCGAACATAAGACGTAACACAAACGACAAAGCATCAACAAAGTCTTTATCTACAACACATTAAATGTTACGGGTAGCAGTTAAAGTTACGGTTTACACAACAGTTTCGCGCCAACGTACCAATACTTGAAAGTTCATTGACATTTCGCATTTAAAGTTCAATAGATTTTGCTTGTTGTCACTAAATATAATAACTGACGTAGTAACTTCTGTTGCGACTTCAATTTCTCAAGATGGGCGTCAGCATTAACTTTGTCATGCTCATGGAGAGTTGTGTAGTAAAAATCAAACCCGCAAAACAATAATTTACGTAATTACTGGTGGTAGGACCTCTTGTGAGTCCGCACGGGTAGGTACCACCACCCTGCATATTGCTACCGTGAAGCAGTAATGCGTTTC
Source organism: Bombyx mandarina (assembly GCF_030267445.1). Taxonomy (NCBI): domain Eukaryota; kingdom Metazoa; phylum Arthropoda; class Insecta; order Lepidoptera; family Bombycidae; genus Bombyx; species Bombyx mandarina. Next base: position 16,774,986 of record NC_143221.1, read on the forward strand.
GGTTTGAAGGGTGGGGCAGCCGTTGTAACTATACTTGAGACCTTAGAACTTATATCTCAAGGTGGGTGGCGCATTTACGTTGTAGATGTCTATGAGCTCCAGTAACCACTTAACACCAGGTGGGCTGTGAGCTCGTCTAACCATCTAAGCAATAAAAAAAGATCAATATCACGTAACACAAGATCGACGCCTAATGTGACCTCATCAATCCACCTAGTGCAATTATTATAATAGCCAAATGTAAAGCGAAGAATTTGCCGAATTCTAAGAATTACTTTGCGGATATTTTTTGTAGAAATAGGCACTATCGTTACAAGTAAATTTCCATCACCGATGTCCCCTCTGCCAGCTCTTGATTTAAACATCAGAAGCTATGCTATATTAAGTACAGCATTGTCTATTGTGAACCCCGTACATTCAATTGAATCAACAACAAACAATAGTTTGCGTAAATGTGTATTGAGTTGTACTATAACTTCGTCTCTGTATTTCAAGTTTGACACGTGTCAAAAGTTGTTCGGTTTGAAATACAAATCGACAGAGTGTTTATAGTTGTTTGGGTACTTACGTATTAACGCCACCGCAGCAAATAATCATTCTTGTAGTAATAAAAATTGGGCCAAAAAGCAGCAAATAACAAGACAATAAGGACACTAAAGATCTCTTCTTTCGTGCACAAACAACAAGGCACGACATAGAAAAAAAACTTTTTCACTGGTGGTAGGACCTCTTGTGAGTCCGCACGGGTAGGTACCACCGCCCCACCTATTTCTGCCGTGAAGCAGTAATGCGTTTCGGATTGAAGGGTGGGGCAGCCGTTGTAGCCATACTGAGACCAGTATATCTCAAGGTGGGTGGAGCATTTACGTTGTAGATATCTATGAGCTCAAGTAACCACTTAACACCAGATGGGCTGTGATCGCGTCCACCCGTCTAAGCAATGATCGCTTTTTATTAGTTCATTATTTGAATTTTTGCTGCGGTGGCGTTAATACGTAAGTACCGTTGTTTCTTTCTTTGAAGCTTTCATTAAATAATTTACTAGGGAATGGACCAAAAGAAATTGAGCACCGAAAACCTTGACCTTGTCTACTCTAGTGCAATAAACATAACGTAACCCGGGATCAGGATGTTGGTAGCGGTAAAATATGCAAATTAAACATAATTTCACATTACGCCTCACTCGAAGGTTTCAATTTACCTTCAGAAACTCACTTGAAGAAGGCATTTAATGGCGATATCACGTCGGAAGACGCGGCTATGTCACCCAGTAAGATGCACCCAGTGAAGTATGTAGAATTTATTAGAGGTAGAGCGTATATGATTGGAACTGAATGGAAAGCGAAGAACCCAATGGGATAACTGCAAGAATAAGAAGGGCATAATATGATCGACCGTTACCTTGTACTTACTGCTTTCTTGTCCTTATCTGCTGGGAAACAGTCTAGAATAACCGCTATACATACAAATACAGAAGCTTGAAACTTTCATCACGTGTCTTAAGCCCAGTAGAGATCTACATTACGATTCTCCAAAAAAAAAACAGGGTAAAACCTTCGTAATTTGTATTAAAAAATATTCTTAACCTAAAAGGGGAAAACACTCCTCCACACACATGCAAGAGACTGTATTTCATTTTAAGATAAGTGATCTCTTCAGCTCGCGCCCCTTGACGTAACGAATTCCGTCTCTCGATTTCTGCCATTTTTTTTTTGCGTTGCCGTAACAAGGCAACCTCTTCTGCATATCTCGGGAACGTCCTATAAAAACATAAATAATTCTGCAATTTTTTATGGCTGATGATACATTTTGAAATTAAGGGAGTTGGAATTTTATTTAAATAATAACTTGGGGCCTTTGGAGATCTATCTGGTGTTTTTCGTAATTGAAAGGAGAAAAAAACTTTCAGAAAGCAGATAACATTGCGATTCCTTTGACGGTCATTCACGCGTTGGTGATATTCGCAATTGGATATCTGTGGTTGTCGATAACCACTTAATATTAAGTGAACTCGTTCACTAAATTTTTTTTTTTAGTGCTTAGTTGTGTGGACGAGCTCACAGACCACCTGGTATTAAGTAGTTACTGGAGCTCATAGACATCCACAACGTAAGTGCGCCACCCACCTTGAGGTACAAGTTCTAAGGTCTCAAGTATAGTTACAACGGCTGCCCCACCCTTCAAACCGAAACGCATTACTGCTTCACGGCAGAAATATGCAGGGTGGTGGTACCCACCCGCGCGGACTCACAAGAGGTCCTACCATCAGTAGTTATGCAAATTATAATTTAGGCATAGACCAAAGCAGGTCGGAGAGGATTCTTTTGAAGCCAAAACGGGAAGGACACACAAACTACTCCAGAGTTCACGGACATTTTGAACATGAACATGCTAGCTTTCGTTGTTTTTTTTTTGCAGTTGTAGGCAGACGAGCATGCGGACCACCTGATCGTGAGTGGTTACCGTCGCTCATAGACTTCAGCAATGCCAGGGGCAGAGCCAAGCTGCTGCCTACCGCTTAATACTCTCCACAAGCTTCGTTTGAAGAAGGGTATGTCATAGCGCTCGGAAAGCTCATTCCATAGCTGGATGGAACATGGAAAAAAAACCCTGTGAAAACGCACTGTGGATGATCGCAGAGGCTCCAGTAGTTGTCGGGTATTTTTGAAATTCCTGTCCTCAGACACATTAGATTACTTCCAACTAGTGTTAAAAGCTTACTGAAACTTATGGACATCAACAAAATCGGATACCGGCTTTCCAAATTTTCGAACAGGAATGCATAAATGAATCTTGTTGATTGGCAGAACAATGGTATGTATCATTGGGTGCTTATAGTACAACCTACCAGTATTGTTTCAAACCGTATTTTTGATGAGGTCCTATGCAAAGCAAACTGCGAAAGCAGATCACAAAAGTCTGTATCCTTATTCTCCCGCTATAAGGAATGCTCTAAAACGAAACTTTTTAAAATAACTTAATAAAGAACAAATATTTTACAAGCTAAACCAACATGACCCTTCTCGTAATAAAATTTTAATTAATTCATCCGTTGACTTCTCCGAGATGACCTACTCTGCAAAGACATAATCCTTTACGATCAGAGAGCTGCTGTTTTGTTGGTTGTCGTCTTGTAGATTATTTAATTTTTATAATTGAAAAAGATTTGTAACTTTATGCTTATTATTATTGAAGTGAAACTTCTTTATCGACTGAGGGAGGAAAAAACGTATGTAACGTTTTTCAGTTACGCGCCATTTTAATTTCTTCCATTACGCGCCATGTTTATTTTATTTTTACTTAGGAAGCGATCCTTGTATTGGATCCTTGTATTGAATTGGATAAGGAGGAAGCGATCCTTGTATTGCAAAATGCCCTACCACTAATACTTAATATGAGATTTTGGGGAAAGTAATCGATAAGTTACGTAGGAAAACATATGAGGTTTTCCTAAACCACCCACACGTGTGGGTGGTTTAGGAAAAAAAGCAGTTGTCAAAAAATGTGAGCTTTATTTACCCGTACTTACTCATTAAATCAGCCGCGTAGACTGTCAGACGTGGAATATTAATTAATCAATAGAATCTCCTGAAGGCTGTTTATTTAGATAAATAATTTTGAACGATAATGCATTTTATAGCCAAAATACAGCTTTCTAGCAAGAAAAAAAAGTGTGTATGTGTGCAAGTACACACTGTAGAAGTGAAACTTATAAATAAGATATAGATATACTAACTATCTCACTACACAGGAGCATATATATGGACAATCTTTAGTAGACGATAGTGAGGATGCTACGAAGAGTCGCACAAAGAGGAGACCGAGAACGTCTAATGTGTTCTATCTCATTCTCTCGCCGGCTGAATCCTATACATTTATGTGTTTGTGTCTCTATGGACTTATTTTTTCGTTTCATCGAGTTTGAAAAAAGAAGTTTCACTTCAAAAATCAAATTGAAAATGAAGACTCAAAAAATCACATTGAATTAAACCGAAAGAGCTTACACGTGCGACCAAAGTACAGAGAGGAAAGAGAATGATCGTTTATTGCTTTGTCTATATAGCTTGTGACGACCTCTCGTATCTACAAATTCTGAAAAGCGTCATAATTCGTTTTCCCCTGTGAGTGAGCGAATTACGGTTGCGCATGGACATTAATAATAACAATGATTCAGATAAGCCGCTGCCTTTGAGGGCTTTCAACAAACCTCATGGATTGTGCGATACAAAAGAGATAGAGCTGATATGCCTCCGTAGAATTAGGGTTTCCAAACGATCTCTGAGAACGGGATAATTGATATTCTGAACAAACCTCAGAACTCGAAATTGATTGAAACATACATTATTACTATAAACCACATAATTAATAACAAAATTTTCTTCTTTTTAATTTTCTTTGTCTTATTAATTAACAGTGGCGTATTTTGAGCAGCATTTACCTATACAAGGTAATCCATCCCTCCAAGGAACCGATGCTCGCATTAAGCCTTCAAAGACATGAGGTAACAAGGGGCAGCTAACTAATAACTCCTTCAAAACCTTAAATCTTCCACTGGGACTAAAAGGCGACCTCAATTAATCGTAAGACCAAGGTGGATTGTGACGTAATACGACACGAGATGTAAGGCGTGCTAGCATTAATTATTTAGGCGAAAGGGCCCTTTAATGTGACAGATGTGGGAAATGTATTTTGGAAGTAAATTCTGTTTTGGTACTGTATTATGTATACTTAATCTTTCGACGTAAAAGACATTTCAAATTATTTCATTAAAAAGAATCTATACACATAAAAAAAATTGAGTGTCTGTTTGTAATACTGAAACAGCCTCTTTTTACTGCATGCATATGAATATATATACGGTATATACACCAAAATAACATTTTTTACATATTTTGTCTGTCTGTCTATCTGTCTGTTTGTTCCGGCTAATCTCTGGAACGGCTGGACCGATTTTGACGGGATTTTCACTGACAGGTAGCTGATGATATAAGGAGTAACATAGGCTAGTTTTTTTAGACTAACTTTGCCTCACGGTGTCACCCGCGATACGATAATAACCGCGGGTAACATCGCGGGACTCAACTATCAATAATAAAATTTAATGTTTCCGAAGCGAAGCGAGGGCGGGTCGCTAGTATTATATACAAATGGAATTAATACAAACAAACAATGGTAATACAGTCAAGGGGAATGTTATTAAAAGAATCGCGAAGACCGTGTCGGAATAGGCACAAGGTTCCGTTGTTGGCATCTTTCATGGTTAATCCATAAAAATAATAATTAATAATCCTAAACATATTCCTATTCGTAGTAAAACTGGAATTAAACATATTTCAATATAACATGAGTGGAAATAAAGGTGGTGGTGGTGGTAGTACAGTAATTATTTCTGAGGTGAAGTTGTCTTATTCCGTACTTAAAGGCCCCATGCGTTTATGATTTTCATAGAGACTTAAGAAAGCTCACGCAAGTTCCGCGTGTCAAAATATATGCAACATTATACATATATCAGACCTGTATCCGAAACTGTTATTTAATAAATTAGGATCACTGAGGATTAGATTGTTAGGCGACCATATATTCCAGTTTTAAGAGTCCAGCGTCAACCCAAAAAAGTAATTACTTAATATTTCAAAACAATGGAAGGCTTATTGCCTCGTAAACAGTGAGATTTATCTTGTTTTCTAAACCTAAATAAATATATGACATATAGACTGATGGTACACATCAAGATTTATAAGGAACTCTAAAAATCCTCCCGACTCCATCAGCCGAAAGCACTTTCGAAATTAAATATAAAATGAAAGTCGCGGGTTTGAGGTGACGCGTCATAGCCGTCAGGAACACCTGCTGTGAGGGAAAAATTATATTAAACGGAGGGTAATCCTATTCGGTAAGCCTCTTAACCTGTCAGTGCAAAGCTCCAGCGTGAAACTTGTTTGAACTGCTCACCTGACATTAGAATGTGGGACGTATTAACTGCGCAATCGTGGTTGTGAGTTTGGTTCTATAAACTTTAATTTAATTGTCTTTTTTTTGAATGAAGTTTCTAATGGGACGATGCGGAAGGGTACCCTAACCGGGAAAGAACGTCCGTAACGTAAGATTTTTATTAGTTATGCATAATTAGTGTACGACTTAACTTTGTAATAACGTACAAAAGTAACATATTTTTTATCATTCATTGATACTATCCGGTGTGCCACAACACCACACATCTTTTTTAATTGCTTAAAATGAATCTCACTTTCATCTTGTTGATTTAGCGACAGATTTTTCTATATTAAAAAAAAAAAATATTTCAAATCCTCCGTAATAAGTAACCACAGCAGTGTATGGAGACCAAACATGAGTGTCGTTCCCGATAATGAGACGCAGGTATCACTTATTTTGACAACTTACCTGCCTCTATACGTTATTGAAGCCGTCAAGCCGGATACCTGACGTTGAATGAAAAATTACCACATACATCGAATCCGACATTCGAAGGTCGCGATTACCCATTTATATCCGATGACGATTACTCACGCTCCAACCTGCCCGTTATCCCGGCTTCCCTGATTATGAGATATAAGGCCAGAAGCGATTGGTGTGTGGTTAAACAAACATTTTACCCGCTTTGGTGTGACACACTCGTGTCATCTGTCAAAGTGGTCGTAATTCATGAAGGATGAGGGCAGGCTGAATTATTTATAATGAACGTGTGGTTTAATGCAGTGGCGAGGCTTTTTGGTGAGCCAAATATTCTGGGGGAGATGAAGGCACGAATGTAGTGCGTATGGAGCAGGATCGGGCTGTAAAACGGGTCTACGCGGGTGTACTGGAGGGACATCCATTCCATTCCATCTCGTCCGGTGCTCAGCTTCGCGAATAATAATAAATAATCGTGTCAATCATCCGTTAAATAATAATACGTGTTATGTAGATAGCCACGAATGAATAATTTTATGTGTAGGCAAAAGCCAGGCGTTGTACCACCAGTGCTTACTTTAAAAGACGCCCAGTGCAATTATAGCGTGCGATGCGACGGTGTGGTTCGAATTTCGCAGGCAGATACCAATTTTTATAATGAAATCCGTACTTAACAGATAGTCACGAATGACCCTCATGATGAAGGAGTAACGTCATGTAATAGAAATCGTTAAAAAAGTTTAAAAAAAACAGTATTGCTGGTGGTAGGGTATATCGTGTGTCCGCACGGGTTTCGCTCTGCTTATTTCGGCCGTGAAGCAGTAATGATTTTCGGCTTGAAGGGTGGGGCAGCTATTATAATGTCACGCTGGTACTTAGAACACATTATTCTGGAGCTGAATGGTGGAATTAAACTCTAGTGCACTGGCATCATGTAAATGAGGATTGATCAGGCCTATATATTAGGGCTGATTGATCAAGCTTTTATGTTAGGCTTGATCAATTAATAGGAATATAAATCTTTGGGTGAGGGTGTCTTTAAGCGAGTGATTCCAAAGTGATTCTGAAAAATTGCAACCTTGATAAAAGTTTGTAATGATAACATAACCAATGTTACAAGCACAGTAATGGTACACTTATTTTATTTATATCCATCTTCATATGAAGAAGAAGAGTGTCTTTGTTTTCATTGTATTTAAAACTAGCGGACCCGGCGAACTTTGTTCCGCCACACAGTTTGTTTTAAACACGTCAACTTCAAAATTCTACTATAATTAACCATAGAACGATTACGATAGATACGTTTAGCTGTCAGTTGCGTTTTGTTATTCCATATCAGTTGCGTTTTGTTATACCACATTTTATGTCACGTCCCACGGGAACGTGATAAAAAGTATCCTGTATCCTATGTCTTTCTCCTGGTTCTAAGCTACCTCCTCACCAATTTTCAGCCAAATCAGTTCAGCCATTCTTGAGTTATAAATAGTGTAACTAACACGACTCTTGAAGACGACTCACGACTCAAGAATTACCAAACACGACTTGACCAACACATTAATCAGCTAGCTGCGGAGCTGCAGGGGGAGGGCAGCCTAAGATACTCTCGCCTGAAAAGGAGTAGTATACCAGATCTAGCAAAAAGTTTTGCAGATGTAAGATGAGAACGGTACCACTGGGGATACAACTCAGCTGACTCAACTTTTCCTGATGAAAATCTGACAACAGATTAGATTATTGTTTTTCAAGAAACAGATTGCTAAGTTGCAGGATAGAGAAAAAAAAAAAACTAACAAGTCTTTCTTTTATACATAGTCAGGTCATAAATTCTGTCACATGTTTAATGTAAAATAATTGAAACAAGTTTATTCATTATGTAACCATTCATATACCAAAATGAACTTAACAAAACATAGATTCTTATGACACTAAAGTTTATTCAAAATGACCTCCGTGATTTTGAATACAGGCCTTCAATCTGCGCGGCCAGTCGTCTATCGCAGCACGAACGAGGTCCATGTCAATATCGGCGGCTGCCTTAATCAAGGATGTCTTGAGTGACTCCAAATTGGGATGAGGCTTTGAGCACGCCTTTTCCTCCAAGTGTTGCCATATCTTGTAATCTAACGGATTCAAATCTGGACTGGAGGAGGGCCAGTCTTCGTGCCGGATGAAGTCGATTTCACGCGCCGCCAGCCAGTCTTGTGTGCTCTTCGCTCTATGAGCTGGCGCCGAATCTTGTTGGTATAACCCAGTGCCTGTTATTGAACATGGTATGAGAAACAGGTTCCACAAGGTTCGTCAGGACTGTATTTTGATACACAATTGCATTCGTTTTTACACCTTTCTCACAAAAATGTACCTCTGTTAAGCCCCAATAAGAAACTTCCAACCATACCATGAGCGAGGATGGAAAATGACCACGTTGGACACGCGGAATACGGTTGCTCGCTTCTTCACTACTGTGTGCGTACACCTTATCATTTTGTTTGTTGTAGCTCTCTTCTACGGTAAAAATTTTTTCATCCGAAAAAAGAATTTCCCGATATTTTTTTTCCGCGTACCGCTTCAACAAAGCGCGGCATCTCTTCAGTCTCAGGTCCATTAGACGAGCGTTCAAACGATGTCCTGTTTTTCTTCGATATGCCCGAAGCCCTAAGTCTTCATTTAACACCCTTTTCACCGTGGTTCTGCTTAACCCCATCTGAAGGGCCAACAGTTTCTGCTTACGTTTGGGATTTCTTTGAATTCGCGCCTTCACAGCTTTTATTACTGCTGGAGTCCTAACAGACCGAGGGCGACCACTTCTTGACCTGTCATCTACACTAGAGTCTTCATTGTATCGTTTGATGGTACGATAAACGAATCTTTTGGTTATATTCAAATTTTTCAGTATGTTAAAAATTTGAATTGGAGCGTAACCGCAACGATGCAACGCAATAACTGCAACACGGTCTTCTTTAAGCGTCCACTACATATTTAAAAATGAGTAAAATTCTAAAAGTATACTATTTTTATTTTCATGAACAATTCGAAATTCGAATTCAATAAACTTTTTTGTGGCCAGCATTCTAAAAGAAAAGTTTTTACTGTGTGACAATACTTATGACCTGACTAGGTATATATAGATTAGACGATAGTTAGCAGCACAATATTGAAACGTCGACAAATAACACTATCGCTGTCAGCGACCACGACAACTGTAAAGTGTTCGAAATTTCGGAAATAACATAATGGCAATGACAAACGCGAGATTAAAGTAGTATTAGTTATGTCTAGGACTTGCAAAAAAAAAACAAAGAAAATACTACCATAAAAGTACTTTAATTTATGGTCTAATATAGCACGGTTCTCTTAGAGATTATGAAATAATAGTTAGTCTAAATTATTTACTGGTGGTAGGACCTCTTGTGAGTCCGCGCGGGTAGGTACCACCACCTGCCTATTTCTACCGTGAAGCAGTAATGCGTTTCGGTTTGAAGGGTAGGGCAGCCGATGTAACTATACTTGAAACCTTAGAACTTATATCTCAGGGTGGGTGGCGCATTTGCGTTATAGATGTCTATGGGCTCCAGTAACTACATAACACCAGGTCGGCTGTGAGTTCGTCTACCCATCTAAACAATAAAAAAAATATATATTTAAGAGCTTCAATTTGTAAAACCTTTAATATAATTGTCAACCCCGTCATTTATTTTTCATTATTTACGAGTAGAACAGTACATTGGCGCTTTATCATGTAATTTACAGAGGGAAGGAAAAGGGTTGAAAAAATATGAGACAATGAAAAATTACATTTTGCTGGATAAATATTTGTCAAGTCGTGTTTCGTTTTATTGTGTGAATATAAGCCAAAAGGAAATTGGATTATTGAGAAACAAAATCCCGTTTCTTGTTTATGTTTTCGGTACGAGAGTTTTATTTAGAACAGTTCTTGATGGTTGTGTTTCAATCATCTAAGTAGAAACGATTGGTGATCTTTGTGAACTCGAAGTTTTTATTTTTTTTATGATTGAGGGATTACTGTTGGCCCGCTGACCTTTTCAGTTTCAGGACAGGTGGGCGAGCAAGGGCTCGGCCAGGAGGGGTGGGATTTGCTAACAGCTACCCGAGCGCCTCCAAAGGAGATCTAACAACACAAGAGTAGCTGCTTCGCAAATGAAACTCGATAATTGGAAACCTCAAAATGAATCGCATGAAAGTGCCCCCTTTTTTTTGGTCATGAGGAAATCGCCGGACTTCCGCCCTTCACTGGAGTTGGCGGGCGGGGTATGTCAGAGTTGAACTGACTAAAGCCTCCTGTCCCTCAACAACCAACATCCAAACCTCGCATGAGACATTACTCATGAAAAGGCCAAGGGGGGAAAGTGAAGCGTTTAATGCGGAGCACATCTCTCCCATCGCCCTCCCCCTCGGGTCGCCGGACCGGCGGTCGTCGGCACCACGACCACCAGCCCTCTCGGTCGGCAGGCTGTCCGAAGCTCGCCTAGATGGCGCCGGTTAGAGTGAGTAGACTACGCCCCCTAGGCCTCGTTCCTACCACTATGCCGGTGATGAGTAGTCTTTCGAGATTGTCACCCTTTTGCCTCGAAACGTGACCGAAAAACTTGACAATCCTACGTAGGCAAGTGGTGGAGAGTCTTGTAGAGACGTCTAGATATTTCAGGACTGATGCGTTCATCCCATGCGGCGTCCAGAAAATCCGCAGCATTTTCCTCCAGCACCACATCTCAAGCGCGTCGGTCTGACTCCAGTAGTTATCTTTAATAGTAACGCTCTAACAATAGGAGCAGGCTTAGGGACCTCGGTAACTGTACTCGTCGAACTTGGCAAAGAGAAGAGTTCGACGTGCAGCGTTGCGATTCCGATCCGGTATTAGATTCATTCGCGAAGCAGCTGCCCTGTGGGTTGTTAAGTCTGCTTTGGAGGCGGTCAGGCCGCTGTTAGCAAATCCCTTCCTTCTTGGATTTTCTTTTTTTTTATTGCCCTTGTAGTGAGTGGTTACCGTCGCCCATGGACTCCAGCAATGCCAGGGGCTTAGCCAAGCCGCTGCCTACTGCTTAATACTTTACTCGTCGAGTCTTTACTCGCCCACCTGTCTTGGTAAAACTGGAAAGGCCTCCGAGCCACCAGTATTCCCTCAATCATGAAAAAAGAAACGTATTCTTTACAGTATTCCTTTGTTTTATGTGAACTGAATAATCAGAGGTCCTTGCCCTTTCTAACGGATAATTAAATCCCGTGGTTGCTGAGAAGTTTGTGAAATAACTGTGAAGTCGTATAAATTATCAAAACTCATTATATACCAGTCAAAAGTGATCCAGAAGCCTACTTTCGTAAGCATAATTAAAAATACATATGGCTTACCTATATCAAAGATCCTGGAATATATCGTTACGTAATATACCGATTTGGAATGAACATTTTTCCGCATTGTTTGATGAAGGCAGGCCATGCTAATTTTCATACGATTTTTGATAAGTTCTCAGTGAAAAGTAGAAGTTTTGCCTTAAAAGCATTAACATCATCTAAAAACAGAAAAACATGCACGAAAAACCAAAAAAAAAGTAAAACAACATAAATTTTCAAGATAAAAAAATGAAGCAAGTATCAAAATTGTTAATGACAACCTTTAGAACAACGACCGACGAGGAAAAAATAAGGAAAATGGAATACTTCGTAATTAAGATCATTTCTGACATCAAAAGTTTTTTTTTCTTGCAATGTTATGCTAAAATATATAAATATAAACACAAATGTGTAAATCAAAGGGAAATATCCATATAAAACATGCTAATTGAAAGTGGAGGCTCCATAAAAATATACAAGCTCCAATATTTTTCTTTACATTTTTTATTGAGTGTACAGCTTTTTGCCTGGTTACAAACGATTACTGCAACCCATAAATATTACAATGCCGTCGCCACTCACTTTAAAGTCAACGTCCAGATAACATTTGCACTCTAAAACGACCGGAATGCCAGACTGTTTCGCGGTTCAAATAACCAGGATTGTTGTGCCTATCCGTGCGGACCTACAATACCCTATATCACCAATCGGTATGTCTTTGGCTCTTATAGAATTGAATGCCTTTTACATGTAATTTAGAAAGAACGACACGCATTGAAATTGTAGTTGAATGGCGTGATTAAATAAAATGTTTTTTGCTTCCTCGATAATGTAAATTAATTTAAAATATAAAATAGAGTCATCATCATCAGCCCACGAAGGTCCACTGCTGGACATAAACAACAATATCATCATCATCTTGCTCTTCTCCCAGTTACCTGGGGTCGGCGCAACATGTTTTCTCCTTCCATATTCTTCTATCCTATACCATTTCTTCGCTCACTCCCCTTTTACCCATATAGTCTTTCACGAAATCCATCCATTTCTTCTTAGGTCTACCTCTTCCTCTATATCCTTCCACATTCATAGTTAACATTTTCTTACCAACCTCATTTTCATCTCGTCTCATCACATGTTCATACCATTCCAAACGCGCACTTCTTAGCTTCTCTGTCACAAGTGCCACTTTCAGACTTCCTCTAACATATTCATTCCGTATTCTATCCATTCTCGTTACTCCACACATCCATCGCAACATTCGCATCTCTGCTGCATGCAATCGCCTTTCATTATAAACAACAATATGTAGTTTAATATTTCAATGCGAACAAAAAGTTTTAACATCAATATATTAAAATATTTCAAAATCTACAAACAAGAGAGTGATCAAGGATAATGCCATAGCTATATCAGATAGTCAACGTAATCCCGGCTTAAGGAACACCTGGTGGATACCTGTTCCGGATTACGCGTCCGTTCCATACAAACTTCTTGATCCCACGTGATCCGAGTTGATCCAGTTTTTCAAGTTTACCAGTAAGTTCGGGAACTTAGTAAGGGCAACTTATGTGTAACTTAAAGTGAACTTAGGTAGTACTTAGACTCTCATTAAATGTACGTTTGGTGTTGATTTTTTTATCATAGTTTATTTGCTGACGTGTTGGCTTACTTTTTGTTTAGGGGTCACACAGCACTAGAGGTCAATTGTACTGTTCTCAGAAGCTCCCCTTTGATTCCGGCGGTGAGTACTTACCATTAGGTGTATATAGGTTGCATACCTGTAAAGTTAAAAAAATCTAATAAGGAAATTAAATCCTTCGTAACGTTACACAAAATAGCTACGCAGGGGAAAACGGCAGTGGGGTCAACGTTCTGGTCTCACGACACGTACAAACAATATTTATTTTACTCTTTAACACAGATGCGATAGAGGAGATGTATGGAAATGGTAGTGCAAGGTAGAGGGGGAAGAGGTCGACCGAAGAAGACATGGATGGAGTGTGTGAATGACGATATGAGAGAGAGAGGAGCGAGTGTTGAGATGACGGCTGATAGAAGAGAATGAAAGAGAATAATTAGCTGTGCCGACCCCACCTAGTGGGAAAAGGTGGAGAAAAAGAAGAAGAAAACAAACGCGATAGAGATATTTGTTGTACCGCACGGACAAGCACCAATATTTCGCCTGTCTGAGCCGCGAAGCTGTCGTTTGAAATAGTGGGACAGCCGTACTCCAAATATAATTGAGACTGTGACCTTGTGTCTGAATGTGGATGATGTCTATGGGCTGCGATGAGCACTTGGACAGGCGTAAGCAATGCAAAAAAGAAATGCTTTTAATGTCTTTGAAGGATAGTATGGACATGTGATGAGACGAAATGAAAATGAGGTTGATAAGAGAGTGTTAACTATGAATGTGGAAGGATATAGAGGAAGAGGTAGACCTAAGAAGAAATGGATGGATTGCGTGAAAGACTATATGGGTAAGACGGGAGTAAGCGAAGAAATTGTATATGATAGAAGAGTATGGAAGCAGAAAACATGTTGCGCCGACCCCAGGTGACTGGGAAAAGGGGAGGAGAATGATGGTGATGATGATGATGAATGTCTTTGAAGGCCCCGGGTGATGGATAAAGCCTTTTTATACCTCTAGGGACCAAAAGGCAGCAATTAATGTAATAAGAGAAACAAAATACCCGTTTTATTTTTAGATGATATATTTTTTTATAAAATCAAAGGAATCGGGTTCTATTTGATGTCAAATATATCACTTAAAATTAAAATAGAATTATAATTATAGTTATCTGTGTTCTAAATTCCCTCTGGTAGATTTCTTTAGAGTTATTACCTGGAGGCTTTCTCGGATCAAGAAAGAATTTCCCTGAAATAGTCGAGACAGGGAAACGTAATTTATAAGCAAGCCGTTGTATAATCAAAATTGTTTCGTGTCGTAAGTCGAAGTGAAAGTGATAAATTTACTGCTTGTTTAATTTAATAAAAATATATTATACATAGTCTACAATAAATTCAGTACAAATTTGGTCTAAACGAGATAATTTAATGCTTTAAGTTTATTAGAGTATTTTTGGAACCCTAAACCATCCATCCTTGTGTTAATATTTATAGAACCTTATGAAGTCGTCGTGGCCTTAGGAATGAGACGTCCAGAGCGTTCGTATCTTGTAATGCATCGGTGTTAGAATCCCGCAGGTGGGTACCAATTTTTCTGATGAAGTACGTACTTAACAAATGTTCACGATTGACTTCCACGGTGAAGGAATAGCATCGTGTAATAAAAATCAAACCCGCTAAATTAAAATTGCGTAATTACTGGTGGTAGGACCTTTAGTGAGTCCGCGCGGCTAGGTACCACCGCCTTACCTATTTCTGTCGTGAAGCAGTAATGCGTTTCGGTTTGAAGGGTGGGGCAGCCGTTGTAGCTATACTGAGACCTCAAAACTTATATCTCAAGGTGGGGGCGCATTTACGTTGTAGATGTCTAAGGGCTCCAGTAACCACTTAACACCAGGTGGGTTGTGAGCTCGTCTACCCATCTGAGCAATACAAAAAAACTTTATAGACAACATTATAGTTAAATGTTCCTAGCTATCACGTGAAATTATAGATGAAGTCTCAATTGGATTGTATAAAGAATGAGTTGTCGTTCAGACTGCATCGCATTACTGCTGGACAGACCAGTGCTACCTAGCTTTTCGTGCTTATAATATCGCCTAGTACCAGTTTGTGCTGGTCGATCATCACAGAGGCAGAGAACGCTGAGAGAACGTCACTGCTCATTCTCCGGTGAGTTCTCCTTTATAGACCCACAGGAAGAGCGCCATTTTACACCAGCACCACGCAGCTTACAGTTTCTTTACTGGTGGTAGTACGTCTTATGATTCCGCACGAGCAGTTACCTACTACCGGCTTCTGGTTGAAGGGTAGGGCATACAGTTGAAAGACTTAAAGTACAATCAAATACTCTCTATTATTATCCAAAATACTCTCGCTTTCTCCATTCAACTTGTGCCAAGAGCTTCAAATAAATCATCACTGGCTGCTCTCATTGTAAAGTTCCAAAGTACTACCACAAGTGTGAATGCGGGGGTCATTATACTATAATCATTATTAATTAGCTTTAGGCGATTTCTTTATAAATAAAACTCCTCTTTTGTTGCTTACTAAGATCTAAGCCTGTGTCGAGTATTCAAGTCCGCTTAAGGCTAAATTCTAGATAAATCGAGATTCAAGACGAAAAACCCTTTTAAAGAAAATGTAACAACAAAGGAGAATCATTTTTTTTAATTAATTTTGACAGAAATTAACTCAAAGCGCTTAATTAATCTTTACAATATTTTTAAAACTAGCGACCCGCCTTCGCTTCGCTTCGGAAACTGTAATTTATTATAGATTTCTCCACTATTTAATGGGTGTTATTATACACATAAACCTTTCTCTTCAATCATTCTATCTATTTTAAAAAACCGCATCAAAATCCGTTGCGTAGTTTTAAAGATTTAAGCATACGTAGGGACAGACAGATATAGGGACAGAAAAAACGACTTTGTTTTATTACTATGTAGTGATAATACAATTATAAAATTAATATCAAACGCCTTTAATAATTCATAATCAATACGTATTTTTTGCGTTACCTGGCAAACATTCTGTCCCAGTTTTATTTTGTCTCAAGTAATTTTATCCCAAATAATTAAGGTCTCTGAAACTTGGCACGATCGGGACATCAAATCTAATATTGTAGGAGCATATCTCTAATCAGTCATACGTAAATATTTTGTCCAACAAAACATATAACTTAGGGTTTTTTCAACTAAAAAACTATCCATAAAATAACTATCCAGACACATTTATTTGCTAAATCTCATTGCTAGCTAGTGAATTCCTATATTAAATGAAGTCATATTTGACTTAGTTTTGATCTAATATTCTGTTTTTAGAGGTTTTCTGTGTAGGCATTCAATAATACGAAAAAAAACGGATAATTATGTTAGATGAAGACATTATTTGGCTTGTAATATTATTCTTTAAGTGGAATGTTGAAAAAAAAATACGGTATCCAGCAGAATTTTTAAATCATTACACACAAAAATAACTAATGATCAATGGACATAGTCAATGTAGCGATTCTATTACAGAAGGTGTTTAAAATTTTTAAGAAAATTCCAGATTCCAGCAATTCTATTTTCATTAAATTTACATTGAAACTGCTTGCTACAATACCTGATACCGTTAACGCGTTGCGTATTTGCAATATTAAATTACTTTAAATCATAAAATATATAATAGATAAAATTATTTTTACGATTTAGTGTCGCGATTGTACAAAATCTTTAAAATATTGGAAACATTGTGAATAATTTTGTAAAATAATAATCAAAACGCGTTAATAAACAAAATTCTAACAACTCTCAAAAACCGAAGAATATCGTTACTTGAAATAATTGTCTTGAAACACAAATTTCGCTATTACTTCCACATATCGTGTATCTACAAAGAAACTGAACCTCCTTCCTTTTTTAGAGTCAGTTAAAATATTATTAGGTCGAGTAAGAGCTACTTTATCAATCTCGTCTTTGTCTCATACAATGTCGTTTCTCTTTTGTCTCACAACAATATTGTACTTAACAGCTTTTCCTTGAGACGTTTCAAGGACGTCAGGGCTCTGTGTCTGATAAGCCCACACGTTTTATTTATCTAGTGATTTCATGAATTATTTGACATTTGTGTCCATCACTTTGGGGATTTTTTAAGACTAGTGGTCCCGCAGTAGTCGAAATTCGACTATAATTAATTGAAATTAAAAGTTTGTACACTATAATGATTCTATTTTCAAAGACTATTCAATAATCACAAATTTCGCCAAGACTACACTATAGAAAAATATTAATAAAGACAAACAATATTTAATCTATTCTCAATTTGACCACAGACGTCAAGAACAAAAGTTTGACAATCAATAGTATGCATGCGTGTGTGCGTCAAATACATGGTATGTAGTGTGTGTAATGTTTTCTTTATTGATTTAATGTATCTTTTATGCATTATTTAAAAAAAATATTAGCATTGTGCACTTCTTCTCTATATTCTCTATAAGTGTGGGAAATTTCATACTCCTCCGTCCGTGCAATTTTCGTAAAAAGGGATACAAAGATTTTGCTTCACGTATTATTTTTTAAGATACTTACTCCTTCTTCTTTTTCTCAACCTTATCCCACTAGGTGGGGTCGGCACAGCTAATTTTTCTCTTCTATTCTCTTCTATCAGCCGTCATCTCAACACTCACTCATCTCTTTCTCTCATATCGTCATTCACACACTCCATCCATGTTTTTTTCGGTCGACCTCTTCCCCTTCTACCTTGCACTACCATTTCCATACATCTCCTAGTCACACGCATCTTCTCTATACATATACTTACTATGCATACTATACTCATTGAGAATAGCGATACCAGTGGCCAATGTCTATTTCTGTTGGCCATTTTGAAATCTTATTTGAGAAAGGTTATAATCATAGCAATAGCAAAAAGATTGTCGAGTTCATTTCAGAGCCGGATGGTAGGTGACAAAAATGTGGATTGAAACTTATTAGTCTTTTATTTTTCAAATTAATTAGCACCTGAATTAGGAGTATTCCTCAATTATCAAATTGACGCAAGAAATAATGTTGATATAATACATTTTGACAAATCTGAGCAAAAAATAAACGATTATATAAGTCAAAAACCGTAATGAAAATAAATCGTACCATCGTCACAACCAAAACGCTACCGTCCGATTGAATTCTGTTCAAATGTATTCTTTTTTTCACACCCCTCAACTGAAAGCTTTCATTGTGTGAATAGGAAACGAAACGTGAACATGAAATTTTTATCGTTCAAATCAAATTTGCACGCTTGTATCTTCTTTTTCGTAAAAACACTTGTGACTTCGATCGGGACATGAACATGTTTTTTATATGAGAGCTGCTTGACTCAGTAATGTTTCGACGTATGTAAATTACCGACTCACAGATTAGAGTGAATATCATGTTGTCGAAAATAGTAAACGAAGTAGTTGTTACGGCGATAAGAGTAACGCCATCTATCGCCGGATAGCTGAACGAATATCGAAGAATCTAGTAACACCTAGAACGCTCGGGGGTACAACGCCATCTATTGTCGGATAGCGGAAACACATCGAAGGTCTGGTGAGGAATGTTCTCGGCTATTCTAGGGATTTCGTCTCGACAATAAAAGCTTTGCAGAAATGGCATGCAGTTTAATCGAAATTACTCGAAACGAAACAGGAAACGGATCATCTAAAGCGAAGCGGAAGAAGCGAGTTGAGAATTTTAAAGTGTTTGTAAAGTATTTTAAGTGTTCTAAGTGCTAATATAGTTTTAATTTGTTCCGCCGTAGAATTGTATTTATCCTGAACCCCAGCGCGTAATATAACTATAGGTATAGTGAATAGATTCCAGGGCTAAAGCCGCCTGAATTCGAACTCATCACGATCTAACGAAATCCATTGATGGTATCTATTTCGCACATCGTAGTGTGCCGGGCGCCACCGTTTTATCTACGGTACGGGTCCACAAATCATTTCTGCATTATTGAATAAAGAGATAGCAGAAAAATCAGAGCCCGGAAAATATTTTCACGTTGTGCTTTAGCCGGCCGAATTGTTTTATCATTGAGGTCATCTAACTGAAAATTTTTCGAAAACCCTTCAAACACTATTAGGAGGCTATGAGGATTTTTCAATATATTTTTTTACTTTTCAGAAACGCCAAATTTGATTGAAAATAACTACATATTACAGTGTCACGACGAAATGGTTTTATTTTTACTTTTATACTTACTTACTGATTTTAAAACTTGCTACGTTTTGTGCTCCAAAATATGTCCATATTATTTAATTTTTTTAATTACATAGGTTTTAAATTACATAAATTATAATTTACATAGGCTTCTAATGATTTGGATGATACTTCAAACCAGTATAATAAATGCAAAACTATATGATTCTTTCGCAATATGAAATATCTGTACCTAACCAAAAAAAAACAAAAGCTATGTTTTCACGTCTACTCCTACTCAAAAATTCAGTTCTAATTCAATCATCCGTCCGAAATTAAATTAACAAAAGTTTTCTTAATTAACTCGAACACTCTACTATTGAATTCCATCTCGTCTTAACACGTTCCATTAATTTTTAATTTCGTTCGCAGCCATCCCCCTGTTTTCTTTCGACGCAACATTGCGTTCTCGCGATGAATAAATTTGCCATTTTCTCCGGATTCGCCCTTTTTCTCTGTTTTCTTCTCCTTTTTTTTTCTCTTTGAGTATTCAATTCGTGTTCCGTGCGGTTATTGTTTCGTTTTCTTTTGTGTAGAAATTTAATTTGCAAGGTGAAGCTTTGAGCATTTTATGTGGGTTCGTTGCGTAGGTGGAGATGGCTGTACCTTTTGAAGGCTTTACTGATGTTACAAATAAGTAATTATCCTACATTTTTTATTTATTGCTTAGATGGGTGGACGAGCTCACAGCCCACCTGGTGTTAAGTGGTTACTGGAGCCCATAGACATCCACAACGTAAATGCGCCACCCACCTTGAGATGCAAGTTCTAAGGTCTCAAGTGTAGTAACGACGGCTGCCCCACCCTTCAAACCGAAACGCATTACTGCTTCACGGCAGAAATAGGCAGGGTGGTGGTATCCACCCGCGTGGACTCACAAGAGGTCCTACCACCAGTAAACATAATAATATATTACATATATTTCAATAGACCGCTGTTTCAATTGTCAAGTCGTTTACAATGCCGTTTCATAGGCACGTACATAAACTTGTAAGATCATTCAATAGTTACACTTCAAACCTCTTGTAGTATCAATCTATATTTAACCAAATCGATCGAAGAATAAGGTTCAGAATTACGGAATTATATCTATTGATCTTAGTTCAATAGCGACACTGTTGACATAGACTATTGGGTCGCATCAGTACGGATTATAAGATAGTTATGAAACAGTATGAAATGATGCTAATGCCTTTTTTATTCTTCATTTCTTTGTTGACTCAGATGGAATGTTATTGAATTTTAACAAAAGTCTATGTCCAACCAATGTGACTCCCGGTGAACTAGTGGTCAAAGATTCTATTGTAGCATGTACCCTTTAGACTGGAATGCAAAACTGCTGCCTCCTCCTTCTCCTTGGATCGTCTTCCTCAGTGCTAAAGGTCGTGACCTTTACAGAGCACTTTTATTCGGACTATGCTCTCCATTTTCTCCTGTCCTCTGCACAGTGGATAACGACATTTATGCTGGGGTCTAATGTAATGTAATTTGATTGTAATTAAAAAAAATTGCTACAGAATGCCTGAAATAATGTTTTAGGAGGCTATACTTATGTCGGTGCTTTTTAAACCGTGATTATTACAAAATAAATCTATCCTATAGATTATGAGATAAAACACTAGTATAATTATTGCTCTACTGAACTCTCTATCTTTGTGAATGTCGGTTTCACTGTATCATTTGGTCTGACCGCACTCCTGTGGTTATTACACCAACAATCGTATTAAAGCTTTGTTCTATCCGTAATCGAGTATTTTCACGCCAATTGGTATGTGTATAACTTTGGAAGGATGAAATTAATACAATTTCTTCAGTATTTTGTTGGAAATGTTATGTTTTTTTTTCGTGTGACATGAAATACACAATAGTAATTAGTGTTAGTATAGTAATAGTAAATATTGTTGATAATATAGTTGTTACGTTTTCTCCCCACCAATTTTAACTCTCAGTCGATTTTCTTTGTGATTCTTAAAGTTAATTACTAAAATTGTTACCATCTTATATATACTGAAGTCGTCGTGGCCTAAAAAGATAAGACGTCCGATGCATTCGTGTTGAGCGATGCACCGCTGTTCGAATCCCAGGCGGGTACTAATTTTTCTAATGAAATACGTACTCAACAAACGTTCACTATTGACTTCCACGGTGAATAGCATCGTGTAATAAAAATCAAACCCGCAAAATTATAATTTGCGTCATTATTGGTGGTAGGACCTCTTTTGAGTCCGCGCGGGTAGGAACCACCACCCTACCTATTTCTGCCGTGAAGCAGTAATGCGTTTCAGTTTGAAGGGCGTGGCAGCTTTTGTAACCATACTTGAGACCTTAGAATTTATATCTCAATGTGGGTGGCACATTTACGTTGTAGATGTTTATGGGCTCCAGTTACCACTTAACACCAGGTGGGCTGTGAACTCGTCCAACCACCTAAGCAACAAAAAAAATAAAAACATTGGGAACTTAGATTAGGTTTCTTGATGTGCTCTTATTAGATAAGCTATAGTCATTTAAAAGAACAATTCCTTTTATAATT
This sequence comes from Bombyx mandarina, assembly GCF_030267445.1. Taxonomy (NCBI): domain Eukaryota; kingdom Metazoa; phylum Arthropoda; class Insecta; order Lepidoptera; family Bombycidae; genus Bombyx; species Bombyx mandarina. Next base: position 16,797,132 of record NC_143221.1, read on the forward strand.
GGTGTAGATTTTATGAAAGCCAAAATTGATTGTATTAAATGCATTTTTAATATTATTACCTGAATACGTAAAGGGTTCTAACTCTGAATACGGAAAGCCCAGTCGTGAAATACAAAAATATTTTCGATAATAGATCAAATAATTTCCAACCAATTCCCGATCCGAATCAATTTCATCGACATTCAGTGTGTGACGTGGATGACTTTATGAATTTATAGCCAAATGCTATTCACATTTATTTTTATATTTGGTTTTATTTGGCAAAAACAATGTTTGAAGTTTATTTATTTACTTATTCCTTAGGTGGGTGGACGAGCTCACGACCTACCCGATGTTAAAGTGGTTACCAGATCCCATAGACATCTAAAACGTAAATGCTGCCACCTACCTTGAGATATGAGTTCTGAGGTTTAAGTTTTTACAGTACAACGGCTGCCCCACTCTTCAAACTGAAACGCATTACTGCTTCACGGCAGAAATAAGTAGGGTGGTGGTACCTACCTGTGAGGACTCACAAGACGTCCAACCACCAGAAATTACGCAAATTAAAATTTTATGGGTTTGATTTTTATTACACGATTCCTTCACCGTGAAAGTCAATCATGAACATGTTAAGTACGTATTTTATTAGAAAAATTGGTACCCGCCTGCGGCAGATGAACACCGGTACCTCGCAAAATACGAATGCACCGGACGTCTTATCCTTTAGGCAATGACGACTTCAAAATTATTAGATTATGACCGAAGGCAGTAATTAAATTTGAAATATCCAAGGCATTCTTAGAATCAGCAAGCTGGAGCCTGTAGGAATCACATCGTCAATGTTACCTCTTATCTTAAAGGCGGGGACTCAATTGCGCTAATAATATTTGCTATTAAAATAAACTCGATAACACTTTTTTTCGTAACTGCTATGACTTTTGCAGCATTTCCAAACCTTGTCGAAAGTATTGGGAAAAAGCCGTAGAAAGAAAACCATTTCTGAAAAGCTACGTGAAAAGTTACGTGGTCACGAGCGCCAGATTTCACCCACAAAAAACATGCACAATCCCTCTGGGCAATGAGTGTGTTATCATATAGAATCTTAAATGAGATCCAGTGAAGCCACATCTTAAAATGAGACCGTATATGAAAATGAAAAGCTTCACGAAGACAATTTACACGGACTGTACGCTCCAGGGAACTGAATCAATATTGTACAGCAAATACTGTTGTCGGAATAAATAAGTTCCTCAGAATTTTAGGGTTGCCTAATATGTATATACTAACAGTATATAAAAAAATTAAAAATGTAGTATGTATATGGGAGTAGCTCAAAGTAAAATAAGACACGGAAAATTTATATTTTTACCACACGTTTTCGTAGTTCACCTTATAATGATGGCCGATCTCCATCTTTCCTTCTCTCTTCTGTCCCTTTTTTACCCATACATTCATCTCTTTCACTCTAAGCGCTCCGTTTCCTTCGTGCATTACATTTAAAAAGCATTCGTTAGTTCAAAAGTTAGAGCTTTAAGTTAAAGAGTAAAGCAGCCGTTGTACAATCCGATTGAGACTTCGTCTTTACGTCTTGAGATGGATGTACCTAGTTGTAGATGTAGTTAGATGTCTATGGGCTTCAATAACCACTTATTCGGATAAGTCACAGCCAATCATATATGTGGAACGATAGTAAAAAACTATTATTTTTGTTGTTGTTTTAAAAGTGGCAACATTTTGCTTGTCACTTTATGTCAGTGATTAAAGTTGTCGACGTATATAAAAGTGGAGGTAGTCAAGAATAAAGATTGGTGATGATGTCATGTGTGTTTATGTTTTTAAATAAATTTAGAAGTAAATGCGATAAACGTTGACATTTCAGCTTATCCCACATAAATACAATAGAAAAATAATGCATTTGCAAAATTTTCAAAGCAGCCTTACCTTTAATTTCATTCACTGACAGCCCTGCTACAGTTAGTTTCGAGTTGATAGAAGCATAACTTCGCTATCTCTGACGGTATAAACTTTGATTATGAAATTTTTGATACAAGAAATTAAGTCATGGAACAATTTTTTTAAGTTTATGCTTTAACAAATACAGAGCTGAAGCTAATAATGTTTTACGATATTCAGATATAACAAACACAGTTAATAAGCCAAAAAAATTTGAATAGTCTCAGAAAAAATCCCTAGATATTTAAAGACCACCGATTCGGCTTGGATATTTCGATCAAAGGGTGGCACATCGAGCAGGTGGGAAGTTTCTGTTACCAGGGCAGCATTATGGATGATAAAGGAGGCAACTAGAGCGACGTTCACATTCCAATTGTCACGGATCGCTTGGAGCCTCTGGGTCTGCGGAGGGACTTCGGTTCTCTCTGTATTTTGTACCGTATGTTCCATGGGGAGTGCTCTGAGGAATTGTTTGAGATAATACCATAATCTCGTTTTTACAATCGCACCGCCCACCACCGGAATAGAGTTCATCCATACTACCTGGAGCCACTACGTTCATCCATAGTGCGCTTCCAGAGATCTTTTTTTCCACGTACCAACCAGCTTTGGAATAAGCTCCCTTCCTTGGTGTCTCCCAAGCACTATGACATATCCTTCTTCAAATGAGGGCTGTGGAAGGTACTTAACGGTAGGTAGCGGCCTGACTCTGCCCCTGGTGTTGCTGAAGCCCATGGGCGACGGTGACCACTCACTATCAAGTATGCTCGTCTGCCTACAAGGGCAATAAAAAAAACATTGCGGCTCGTATATATAAATCTAGGGCCGCCTTTAGTCAACTTAGGCCGGTGTGGAGTTCCTTGATCTTAACGAGACGAACAAAGGTGAGGATTTTCAACTCAAATGTGAAGTCTGTGTCGCTCTACTGGAGCGAAACTTGGTTTGTTGGGAAGGGCTTGACAAAAAAACTCCAAACGTTTGTGAATAAATGCCTACGTCAAATTTTGAAAATCTTTTGGCCTGAGACGACCAATATCAACGAATTGCGGAGGATCACCGAGCAGGCACTAATGGCGAGAGATCCTTACGTGGAAGTGGCATTGGATTGGTCACACATTAAGAAAGCCCGATACGCACCTATCCAAGAAAGCACTGACCTGGAAAGTGTCTAGTAAAAGGAACAGAGGCCGTCCCAGAACAACCTAGCGTCGCTCAGTAGAACAGGAACTGGGCGTCTTGATCATGATGTGGGAAGAGCTTGTACAGACTGCCCTCTTCCTCCTTGCGTCGTTTCCTCATTGCTGAGGGTCGTGACCATTATATGTCGACAGGATTTTGCTCCTCGTAATGTCCCGCCAGCGCCTCCGATCAATGGCCGCATGAAAGGCGTCGTGGAATGGGATCTCTAGTGTGGTGCGGATTTGGTCGAACCACTTTGTCGGACTGCACCCGTGCGGTCTCTTTCCCTCGATCTTCCTTGTCACGAATAGTCTCTCTAAGCTATCCGGTGTTTTCCGAGCAATATGACCGAAGTACTCGAGCGCGCGGCGAAGGCAGAGTGTGGATAGTCTAGTCTTGATCTGCAGTTGATCTAAGATAGACAGATTGCTTCTCTTCGCTATCCAAGGTATCCGGAGCATTCTTCTCCAGCACCACATCTCAAAAGCATCCACGTGTTTGCGATCAGCTGCTTTAAGGGTCCAGGTCTCCGCTCCGTATATAAAAATGGAAAAGACCAGAGTGAGCACCAGTTTTATCTTTCTTTCCTGGGTAATGTTACGGTCCTTCCAGATTTTACCGAGCTGGGTCATGACTCCCTTTGCACAGACTGCCCAAGATCGATGCAAATGGTAGAATTTGATTCAAGCCTACACCCCAGTAGAGGGTAATAGGAAAGAAAGAAGAAGAGACAAGGCCTGAAATCTAAATTACGAAGAAACTAGCAAATTAATGCAAGATAACATGCATAGCAACACGACAAGATGCATATTTCCATATTTTTTCATAATCTAAAACAGCGTACCAATATTTTTAATAACAAATATTTTGTAGTACCAAAAACTGACACTCATAACAGGTGCAAATACAACACACAAGCAAAACTGTTACGATTGTGAATATAATCCCCAAGGAATATTCAAATGGATGAACCACGCTGACACTCACGCAAATTTTAATCAAGCAGATCAGGTATTTTCTGCTATGAAATTCTGAAATCCTCTATTTCTGTTATGAAAAACACTCTGTATTCTCTTTGCAATGAAGACGAGCTTAGCTTGATACGGTACGTCGTTTGTAGATAACAATTTTTAGAAAGTTATGCTGTAAAACTAACATTTTAAACCGAACTATTTCGAACAAAATTGAAAGAAATTCGGTTTTTATGGTTTCGTAGCCCAAATGATGCGGCATAAAACCAAATCTTTATAGTTGCATCTAATCCACCTGACTATATTTTTAAATGTTCATTTATATATTTATATTATATAGAGTTGCCTATCTCTGAAATACAAGACTGCCAAAGGTACACATGGAGAATAATTGTACAACGAGTATTTTCTTTAATTACTTTTGTAGGGAAGGCAAGCATGTGACGGTGAGTGGTTACCGTCGCAAATAAAAAACAGCAAGCCCAGGATCACAGCCAAGTCGCTGCTTACCGCCGAGTAATCTCCGCAAGCCTCGTCTGAAGAAGAAAATGTCAGTTGATCAGAGAACAGTCTTCAAGCTAGACACAGCGTTCAGAACTAAAAATATCGACTCGGAAAAAGAGTCTATGACTTGAACACTTTATTTGCACTTGTATGATATTAAAATTAAACTGAGAAACGTTTCTCTTAATAATGTTGCCACTTATTAAGTAGGTAAGCTTTTCTAACACCCACTTAATAAATAGCAAATGCTTAAGATGAACGCTATGTCGGGTTGAAATAGTTTATATTTTGTATGATATAGTATCGAAGCCTTCAGGATCAATGGACTATCTCTATCAACTAATATACGATGTCACCTGCATATATTAAACCACGAATTAATTCCCAACTCTGTACAGCTTACCCGAACTTGCGGAACCCGTTTCCCATGATTGAGTACCTAACTAGGAAACCGGCCGAATTGAGTTAAGTCATCAAATTGATTGCTTGTCTTACCTTCTATATTGAGTTTGCTCATGTGGAGATCATATTGTATATATTATTATTGTTGTTGAAGAATTCAAATTAAGGGTTCCCTATTTGTTTAGCTGAGAGACCGCAGGTAATGACGCCTGGCGGCTATTGGAAACGAGATCTCAGAACTCAGAAGATGTTATTTGATTTTATCTCATGATGTCAAGAAAAATTTCATTCTCGAATTCGTTTACAAATACAATAGTTATTTAAAGTCAATGATTGATTGAAAAAATCTACATATCTATCTAACAAAACTCTTATCTGTGATTAAGGTAAAATGGGATTTTAGAATTAAGCTTCCTTGATTAAGCATACTTATATATAGGTAAACTTTGAAAGCAACCATTTACAAATAACAATAACGGAATCGTTTTTACTATCAGGTATTCACAATGTCAATGTCTTCTTCTCACGAGTTGCAGCTGTTTTTCTAGGAAAGTATTGGGATGGTATACCGTGGGATTTTTTTTTAAGTGAATAAACCTCAATTAAATTTTCAAAAATCGTAGCAATTTCCCTGCAATATTTAATTCAGGACTCAGGAGAAGGACGTTCTCTATATTGTTTTGTAACTTCAAATAAAATAGAGGTGTTTTTAATGCTTCAGAGTCGTAAAAAATGTGGCTTTCTTTATCTTGAAAATTTCCAGAACTTTCCAGTCCTGAATTAAGGACTTTCAATAAAAAATATATTTTCAGGAATATACATTTTGCACTTTCAAGCTTAGTGACACACACAGTGCCAAATGCGTGTTTGAGCTTAGCAACCAATACGTCATAAATTATTATTACCTTAAAAGTAACGACAGCAAAATCATCATCATCCAATAAAATTCGAAAATATCAATTATAACTATTCCGTGCTATAATTATTGTGCATTGCAATTTTAATTTTTAACAGACCGAGTCGTTACTTTTGCGCATTGCTGAGTCGGTAACCCTTTCCAAGCCTCGTTATTTTTTCCTTTATTTTTGTTTATTTTTTTGTAATTTATGTTCGGAATAAATGTTTATTATTATTGTTATTATTATCATCATTAAGTAATCCGAGTTACCAGGTATGCGGTTAAAATAACAGCTTACGCTTGTGTACATAAACACTCGTCATTCAATAGCAATTCACATTGCTCAGAGGTTACCGATCGTGAGTTCTTATGATCACAGCTTGAACATAGAATTAGCATTTACAAAAATAGTCGAAATAGTATCACTGTCGCATAGTTTAAAATTTTTGTTTCTTTTGCTATTTAAATTCTAACCTTTTAATACCCCTAATGGGCGGAACAGTACTGAATGATTTCTATAATAATAACGGCTGTCTAACCCTACCAACAAGGACGAATGAATTATTGAAGGCGTATATAGGTAGGATCTTTGTACCCGTACTTGATACCCGTACGATTTCAAAACATACCCCACTAACATTAAAATTTTATGTCTTCTTCGTCTCTTATAATGAGCTTCCTCTAACAACAACATAAAAGCACAATATCACTCTTCTTTCACCGTTACGGAGCACCGTTTGTTACAATAGAGCTTTTCATAAACTTTAAAGGGGCGTAATGTCAAATTAGTGTCAATTTAGGGGCGTTCCCAGTGCCAAAGAGACCATTAGGGGTGGTTTCAACCCCTCTCGTAAAGATGGGTGTCGTTTTAATGGGGTTTTTGATAATATAACGAAAATAAAGAAAACGCTTTTCAGCGAGAATGCTTTGTGCGATTTTATGAGCAGAGCTTTTTTTACCTTTACTGCTAGACAGTTAAAAGTTTACCAATTGTCAGACTTGACTCTGAGTCATTAATTTTAATAAAATATATAATATAACATTGATGAATAATTTACTGGTGGTGGAACCTCTTAAGAATCCGCGTGGGTAGGTACCACCACCCTGCTTATTTCTGCCATGAAGCAGTAATGCGTTTCGGTTTGAAGAGTGGAGCAGCCATTGTAACTATAATTGAGACATTAGAACTTATATCTCAAGGTATGTGGCGCATTTACGTTGTAGATGTCTATGGGCTCCAGTAACCACTTAACACCAGGTGGGCTGTCGATGAGCTCGTCTACTCATCTTAGCAATAAAAAAAATACCTGCGCCGTAATACAAATGTTTTTAGTTACTACATTGTAATCTCTTTTACCTCCATATCCCCTCCTAACTCCAAGAAACAAATAAAGTTACCTTTTTAGAAATAAATAAATATACTTTCCAATTAATTTAGAAAGTATTACAAGTACGTACGTGTACAAACCGATAATGATATAAAAGATTAAAGTGCTTTTTTTATAACGTTACAACGGAAGCAAGTAACCTTTATTTGCATTTAGGCCACGTTTCCCGCGTTTTCACCCGAACAACAACGGCGCGTTTGTTTGCAAACGAAAAATGCTTCATTTCCCTTTTGCACCCTCGAAAACGGAATCCAAATGTAACGTACACCAAAGCTGACTCCTGAAAAAAAATATATCCTGAAAATCTATTGTGGGTCGTGTCCTGGTCGTGGTTGTTTTAAATGAATATACATTGAGGCTTTTGTTTGGTCAACTCTTAGATTAATAGAGCAGCGTCCAAGACTACAGTTCATAGTTTGGCTTTCTTGTCGTGATAAATACGAAACTAGCTTTGTAATACGTAGCTTTTTTCCGCACAATCTTTTTTTTTTTATTGGTTAAATGGGTGGACGAGCTCACAGCCCACCTGGTGTTAAGTCTTTACTGGAGCCAATAGACATCTACAACGTAAATGCGCCACCCACCTTAAGATATAAATAAGTTCTAAGGTCTCACTGTAGTTACAACGGCTGCCCTACCCTTCAAACCGAAACGCATTAATGCTTCACGGCAGAAATAGGCGGGGTATTGGTGACAATAATTTCTGCCCATTATTAAATCAGCCTTGGATCGGACCTAAGCACAGCGTATTTGCAAAACTACAGGTGAATAGATTGAGACATTTATTAGATCACTGAAAATTTCGAGCACGCAATTATAGACCAATAAAATAGTGATTTAAAAAAAAACATAACCGTAAATTCCTTGATTTACGTTAAACAAACCACAAAAGTGCTTCGTAATACGTAACTCAGAAACTATTTCGACGCTTGAAAGGCAATCCTGACTAAGCGACAAAAGTAGGTAAAATGAGTTATATACACCATTGGAATCGTCTGATTTTTCTGCGTCGTTTAGTATAGGTTTCATCACTCTGTGACATATTTTATGTCGCTTAGATATGGTGTGATTTGCATAAAAATGCAGAGTTTTTTCCTACCAAACGACAAAAAAAAAGTTATTTTAGAGACATCCTGCAGTTAGGACATTTTAATAATAAGGTATTATTCACTTAGTCAGTTATTCATGTTTTTGAATTTTCATTTGTTTGTATTTATTTATTTTTACTTGTTATGAAATTATTCTTTGAAACCACTTAGTAGATTGTACCTATACAAAGTAGTCGTAATTGGTACAGCTATACAATTTAACCTGAAACAAAATGGAATCATATTGAATCTTAGATAGTTTTACTTGTTTAACATAATATCCCTTTCCATCCGTAAATATTTTTACGTGACAACATTTCTAATAACTACGTCGCCTAGATAATTTTACTTGATTAATTTCAATGGTTACTTTTGGCGCTTAGTTATGTTTACCCGTAAACAAAATATATTTTTTTGTCGCTAAGGAATTGCGCGAGTTTAAATACGTCGTGTGGGTATGCGCAACTAGTCGCGTACCACGTTTTGGCGGGCTGGTAAAATGTGACATTCGTAAGCTGGGCGTCGCTTAGTAAAGTCGTTTGTCACATTATTTGCATTTTGTTCCCATGAGGGAGATGTGAACCACCAAATAAGACCAAAGAAACGACTATAGATTCCGTAAAAAGATTTATCAAAAGTTTACAGAGTCGTCGTGGCCTAAAGGATAAGGCGTCCGGTGCATTCGTATGTAGCGATGCACCGGTGTTCGAATCCCGCAGACGGGTACCAATTTTTGGAATGAAATACGTACTTAACAAATGTTCACGATTGACTTCCCCGATGATCGTTCTCGTCGAACCCGTTGCTCGCGACGAAGGGTTCGGCGAGTAAATTAACCCACAGACACAGCCCACTGAGTTTCTCGCCGGATCTTCTCAGTGGGTCGCGTTTCCGATCCGGTGGTAGATTCTGCGTAGCACTGCTCTTGCTAGGGCCAGTGTTAGCAACATCATCAGGTTTGAGTCCCGTGAGCTCACCTACTAGTTAAAGTTACGCTGATACATCTTGTGAGTCTGCACGGGTAGGTACCATCACCCTACCTATTTCTGCCGTGAAGCAGTAATGGGTTTCGGTTTGAAGGGTGGGGCAGCCGTTGTAACTATACTGAAAACTTAAAACTCATATCTCAAGGTGGGTGGTGACATTTACGTTGTAGATGTCTATGGGCTCCAGTAACTACTTAACACCAGCTAGGTTGTGAGCTCGTCCACCCAACTGAGCACTAAAAATAAAAAAAATACCAGCGGTACTTTCGCATTACTATCGTCAAAATTCGAGCAAAGTTTACCTTTCTGAAGAAATTAGAAATATCTCCAACCTATACAAACTATACAAAAAGCACAACACAATATTGTAAGCGAGAGAATTTTTCGTAAAATATTCTTAGATAATTTCAACATCGGATTTCATGTACCTATAAAAGTCAAGTGTTTAAAGCGTCTTTCTTCACTACGAAAAAAATGAAAAATCTCGAAAAACAAAGAGAAAAGCAATAACATGAAACAGAAAAAGAAGAAATCTATACCCGTTTTAGAGCCCACAAAAATATACACCGAGATGATCCGTCATCTCATATGCTAGTTTTGGAAAAAGTACTCAACACGCCTTTTGCACAATCTATGCTTTTGTATTATGCTCGTAGTAGGAAACTAGCCGTATATAATTTTTGTGTTTATGAAACGGAACTCGTAATGTTTTTGGTTACTACTGGGATGAGAGTAATGGCTAGCGTGGCGCCAATGAGATTGCAACTATTTTACATAAATATATTCAGTCCATTGATGCTAGAAGAAACGTTACGCGATAACTTCTCTATTGCGACTGTTGTCCAAGCCAAAACCGTAACCATACGGTATTAGCAATGTTGCATTATTCAAATAAACTTTCTTTTGACGGGACACACTTACATGTCGATACCATGCCATTGTAGAGAATCGATCAAAAAATACAACTGTTTACGCATCATCACAATGGTTTACAATATTTTCAACAGCTAGGCAAGATTCATCGCCTTTTCAGGTTTAAAGACTGAGCTATGAAGATTTTTATAAATGGGATAGTATTAGTGATAAGTACTTCAAAGGCAACCAAACCGGGAAAATAAGCAAGATCCGTGTTATGACTTTCAAAAAATACAAGCAAAGCGTTAAATACAAAACATCTATGAATGCTTCTGCATCATCTTTTGATGTCGAAGTTCAGCCTAAAATCAAGTTATCACTGACATCTTGTTATAGGTCTCAGTTACCCATATCAAAAGCCAAATATGATGATTTGCTCAAACTTTGCACTGACAAAGTCATTCCTAATTGTCTTAAACAAGAGTTTCTGAGCATTCCACGTGCACGACATTGCACAATATTGAAGATTGTGATTGATTAACAAAAAATAACAAGATCTCATGTCGCATATATATCGTATGCCTTTAGAGACTGATTATATTAGGTACAATAGTGTTGTTAGGTTTGGTTATGTTCAATAGCAGAATACAATTTATTATTGCTTTTGTTGTTGATTTACTCTGAAAACTAGAGCTTTTATGAGTTTTAATAATTCTCTATTGTTTTTAAGACTGATGAGGCAATAACTAGATTTTGGTATTATATTGGAATACACTACAATGTGTTATGGTTTCTTTATTTAATATTGGCAAAATATTGTATAAAATATAATAGTAATAGCGTGATTTTGTTACAAAAAAATATATCCCTATTGTTTTTTACAATAAATGTTTATTCATAAACGTCTCGCTCTTTTGGTTTCGCTCTTTTGCATGATTTACCATAGTAATTTATTACATTTTAGTTCAATTCTTTACAATTTCTACATGCATAAAATAATGGAATAGTATTTAGATACATTTACTCGATTTGTTGTGAACTATGGGATCACTTTAGTCCAATATACCCAAAACGAAACTGTAAGCTGTGCGAATTTGTCTAACTTTACATGTTACTGAAAATCTTTCAACGATAGCTCATATTGTTTTACATGTTACTCCAAATCTTTCAATGCTGGCTTAGATAATTTTACTTGTGACGAGAAACCTTTTATATAAAATTCAGATAATTTTACCTGTTTATCAAATTATGGGCTATATATATAAGCGACAATAACTGCTATATACACAAATGATAGGCAATAGCCTTTAAGTATATTCGATGGGCAAAAAAAAACTATTTCTAGGTCTATTAAAATAATTTCGATCCTACAGTTAGATTCGTTAAAATAATTTTTTTTTCAGAAATTTCATCTTTAAATTGCTCTACTGTAAAGTTCACGCATTGTCGCTTAGTCATGTTTGCCTTTCAAGCGTCGATTTGATTTATACGAATTCCCTTGAATGTTATGTTACACGAGGTAATATGGGAACACGGAAAGTTTTAGGGAAATTTCTGGTAAATGCTCGTGGGGGAATTCGCTTTATAAACTCTGCTTTCGTGCTGACCACGTCGGTCTGAGATGATTTTTATGAGACATTTGAAATAGTTGATAAGTTTGGAAATATACAATTTTGTTTTAAAACCGCAACCGTCATCAGGCCTCAATTTAGGATTCCCTGTGCTACGCCGTTCGGATTTTTGATAATCCCATTCTCACGGATCGTTTGGAAGCTCTGGGTCTGCGGAGGGACTTCGGTTCCCTCTCTATTTTGTACCGTATGTTCCATGGGGAGTGCTCTGAGGAATTGTTCGAAATGATACCGGCATCTCGTTTTTACCATCGCACCGCCCGCCACCGGAGTAGAGTTCATCCATACTACCTGGAGCCACTGCGGTCATCCACAGTGCGTTTCCAGAGGTATTTTTTGCCACGTACCATCCGGCTATGGAATGAGCTCCCCTCCACGGTGTTTCCCGAGCGCTATGACATGTCCTTCTTCAAACGAGGCGGCTAGGTTCTACCCCTGGCATTGCTGAAGTCCAATGGCGACGGCAACCACTCACCATCAGGTGGGCCGTATGCTCGTCTGCCTACAAGGGCAATAAAAAAAAAAAGCATTATATATATCGCAAAATATGTCGAATTATTATTTTTATGTTTGTCGTATCACTCTTGTCAGAGCGGTCGTGGTCGTCCAGTCAGTATCATTGCTGTGGTCAGATGTTATAGGCCTAACGAGTAATCTCCACTTTTCCGGTATGTACACTCATGCAAATAACCGCTAACTAATGATTATATCTAAGTTAAATTGTAAAGGTTACAAATTTGGTATTTTTATGTTAACCAAACACAGCTTTTTAGTGATGGTAGGACGTCTTGTGAGTCCGCACGGGTAAGTACAGCCACCCTGCCTATTTCTGCCGTGAAGCAGTAATGCGTTTCGGTTTGAAGGATGACGCAGTCGTTGTACTATTAAAACTGAGACCTTAGAACTCTTGTCTTAAGGTTGGTGGCGGCATTTACGATGTAGATGTCAAAGGGCTCCGCAACCATTCCAATATCAGATGGACTGTGAGCTTGTTTAAGCAAAAAAAGAAATAATGAAATCATACAATGTGATGTGCATGTCGAAATAGGTCGTATATTTTTGTTGTTGGTTGAAAGGTGATCAAGCTAAAGGTAAATCCTAAGAATTAATAATTAGTTAATCATAGAGAAAATGCCACACGCATCCTCAGAAACGATTTGTAAGTTTTTGTTACAGAATGTAATTTTAACATTTTTTATTACCGCCAATTAATCAAACAGTATCTAAATTTCTAATTTCACGTAATCCGCTGACTTGTGGCAACAACGCCTACTCCATTCGACGAAATAATCCGGATTATATAATTATTTTCACTGAGCCACAATTTGTGTTTAAAATTAATGTTATATTATTTCGGGCTATCGTTGCTATTTTGTTTGGATGTTATGGGAAAGCTTCAAGTATTGGACTAGGTGGTAGAAGAGCTCTTACAGCTTCGTTCTATTTCTTCGAAGAAACGTCACTTGTACCAGTTGGAAGGTAAGAGAAAATATCAAAGGAATCAAAATTTCGGTTTAAGATAAGAAGAAGATATAGAAGAAGTCCAAGGCAACAGTGCTTATTGGCCAGGCTGAGCCCTGTAAGCTCCACTTCGGTGAATCTAGTATAACCCTTCGAGGTTATATAATATATTATAGGTAGTAAAAAAGAAAAAAAAAGGGGATGCTTGTGATTGTTGATGTGTCCATTACTACGTACGCTAAAATCGTAATTACTTTTGATTTTTTTATCAACAGACGGATGATTCTATACCCTATATAATGTCATAGAGCTTCCTGACAGCCTTGAAATAAATGGATTGTTTTAAATTCAATCAGACTTTAATTCATCAGAACGTCAATCCGATTTTCCGTTAAGGGACATGATGTATTATTTTTGTATTAGTATCAATGATATTGAATAACAATTGTCACACCCTTCGAATCAGTTTCAAGCCATGTGGAAGAAGCCATGTGATCTAATAATAACTACTATCGTACCTTTGTCATTTGAGTACTCACTTAAAGCTATGTCATAGTTTGAATCTTGAGGAAAATAATAGAATGTCAAAGTTTACATTCTTAATGTTGTTACGTGCTGGGGTTCGGGATAAATGAAAATTGTACCAAAGTACAAATTAAAACTCTATTAAATACTTAGAATGCTTAAGGAACACTTTAAAATTCTCAATTTACTTCTTCCGCTTCGCTTCAGGTGACCCGTTCGTTGTTTTGCTTCGAATAGAACCGATTACTAACTGCCTTCGTGTCATCTCTGCAACACTTTTATAGTCGGTATGACAAGACTACTATTATCGAGAATATTTCCGATAGGAAGACTCGTTTCAATATGTTCTTCCGCTATTCGATAATAGATGGCGATACACTTCTCGAGCGTTCTCGATATTACTAGTTCTTTTGAAATTCATTTCTGCTATTCGACGTTAGATGGCGTTGCTTTTACCGTCGTAACAATATGAAGATAGTATCATTTTTACTGGTGGTAGGACGTCTTGGAAGTCCGTAAGGCCAGGTACCACCACCCCGCCTATTTCTGCTGTGAAACAGTAATGTGTTTCGGTTTGAAGGGTGGGACAGCCGTTGTAACTATACTTGAGATCTTAGAACTTATATCTCAAGGTGGGTGATGCATTTGCGTTGTAGATGTCTATGGGCTCCAGTATCCACTTAACACCGGGTGGGCTGTAAACTCATCCACCCATCTTAGCAATAAAAAATAAAAAATAAGCTACAGTGGTTATCGAAGCTCATTCCGCTCTATCCACTTGAAGGCCAAGTCTTCATTGTATTGCATAATTGCTATCCATTCCATCGAACCGAAATTTATAATTACTTACTAGCCGCAGAGCTCGCTTTCCTCTTCCGTTCTATTTGGGGACTGGTAGCAGTAGGTGATAGTAAGCAAACCATATTTATTGTTTACGTAACAGATTAATACTAATTAAAATGCATTAAACGTAATTTATTAACTGTACGAATTATTATATTTCGGAGCTTTTGTATCAAAGCTCTTATCAAATAATGAGATCATTTATCATGATTAATTAATTGTAATCGCTTTATGAACTACTTTAGCAAGAAATTTGACATTCAGATTTAAAGTTATTAGACGTAATCCATACTTGTTAACATCATGAATGCGAATTTTTTTTGTCGTTTCCGCGTCTCTACTAATCATCACATCATCTAGAATTTTTGCATAGACATCAGATAGAGACACAGATAGAGAAAAAGATGCAAGGTTTCTTTTATCCAGAAAAAATACTGTTGTCTGTGAGATAGATCTGTGAGAGCGACTGTGAGATAGATTTTTGTGTAATACTTTTAGTGTACTATCAATACTATCCATTCAACAGCCCTCAAAGATTTAGTCGTATGGTTGCGGCATACGATATGCCCGCTACACCTTTACCATCGAAGCCCTCCCTAACCCAGAACTCCTTCTCATTTATATGCCAAAAGACGCTAAAGTGGAGATGTTGCATCAGGTCAGAAGTATGAATAGACTAACGTGTTTCATAAATATCTTATGAGTTGAACATGCCTTCCGAGTGGATCAACACAGATATAACTAGAAGAAGTTTTAGAATGTTGAAATGAAGTAACCAACCAAATGGGATTATAATGAAATAGGCTCAAACAGGAGCTGGAATACATAATGAGCGATCCAAAGTTCCCACCAAAGAGTTTTTGTGAGAGTTCTCATTGGAGATAATAAGTTGTGACATTACATTAGCAAGCTAGATTTTGCAGCTGATAATGTCTGCAGGTATTATGAGGAGGAGGAGGAAACCCCTCTTTATATACCAGATTCATATATTATTAAAATATAAGATTATAATTAATTTAAATATAACATATACTATATTAGTTTATAATAAAAATACTAAGTAAGTGGTTTATCGGTAAATTTGATATAAGCTTCAATTTATGTCTGAACCAGAACTAGCTGCATGATTATTAAAAATATTGTTATCTTTGCAATAATAACCATTAAAGTGTTGCTTCGTTTGTTACAGGTTCAATTCACCGAATGCGAATAAGGAGTATCACCTAAAAACTAACTGCAAAACAAAAATGATAACATGATGAAATATGTTCCAAAAAAAATTCGATGAGAACGAAATCGAAGATCATAGCACTAGTATGAACTGTCATGAACGACAAACAATTCTAAATGGATACAAAACAAAAAATCCTTCACAGAAAACAATACATATAAATTTCTATTGTATAATAGTCATAACTTTTTTATCCCTAAAAACGGTTAATTCTAACACAACAAATATGAATCGACATCATACGAATGTTATCAAAAACATTATAACGAAAATGCAAAACGATCAACCAAGCGATGAAAACTATGACGATCATGATCGAGAACACGACCCCATAGATTATGCCAAAGTCAATTTCGATCACAATCCATTTTTCAATAGTGAAGATTTCCTACAAAAATTCTACAATAGCGATAACAGTGCATATAGTAATTACGATGACTATAAAAAGTACTACTTAAACCCGTCGAATCCTATTCCTAAATCTAAAGTGAAATTTAAAATAAGCAGTAGGATAGTACAAACTAAATATGGGAAATTACAGGGCATAGTATTGGCTATGGACGAACATAGATATTTGAGTCCTCTTGAAGTGTTCTTAGGTGTACCGTACGCTACTCCACCCGTTGGATCTAACAGGTGAGATATAATAAGAATTAAGCTAAGATTTAACAAGTAACTGTATCGATTCTTTTTTTTTAAGTTATAATATTTTTTATTTTAAGTAAATCACGTGCCTCTCAAATATTTCATCCCCTTTTTCATGAATCTGTGATACAAATCTACCATTTATGAATGAACATGAATAAAAATTCATATTATTCCACCATAAAACGTGGAAATGTACTGTTTTAGAGCTCCAATATAAGAATTAAATAAGAAATCAGTAATTTACTTAATCTTCTATTAATTTTTACTTAATCTTTGTATTTTATTGATTTAGATTCAGTCCAACAAGAACTCCATCACCTTGGGACGGCGTCAGGGTATCAGATAGGCCAGGTCCAGCCTGTCCCCAGACGCTACCAGATATTGAAGATGAAAGGACGATATTAGAGAAGATGCCTAAAGGCAGATTAGAATATTTGAAAAGACTGATGCCTTATCTTAAGAATCAAAGCGAGGATTGCTTATATTTAAACATTTTTGCTCCTCTACAAAGTAAGTTTTTTTATTGGAAAAAATTTAAAGTGATTTTAATTTTGTTCAAAATCTTCAATCAAATAGGCATTCGGCAGCAAAGCTCTTTGGAACTCACGTCCTTTGGTGATGAAAATAAATTAGTAGCCTTCAATAGTACCGCTAAAAACGACGCAGAACAAAATATTCAATTCACACAAAAACGATGAATTAACGCTAGTACGAGTATGTCATAGACAATTTTGGTTTTTTTTTGTTGCCCTTGTAGGCAGACGAGCATACGGCCCGGCCCACCTGATGGTGAGTGGTCACCGTCGCCCATGGACTTCAGCAATGCCAGGGGCAGAGCCAAGCCGCTACCTACCGTTGAGTACTCTCCACAAGCCTCGGTTGAAGAAGGACAAGTCACAGCGCTCGGGAAACACCAGGGTTGTCATAAGTAGACTTTTTTATCGACTTGTAGGAACTCGATGTCTTGCACGAATAATTTTCCGTTTACATTTTGATAATAATTATTAAGATAAAGGTAAATTATTCTACAAGCAGAAGATTAAATTTTAATACTTTCCTATACTAAAAAAATCTCCAGGATGAGTAAATTCACTTATTTAAAAATAAATATGTACGTTCTCTTTCCTGCAATACCAAATTTCATTCGTTCGTCGAATAATTCGTGTTTCTCGTTTTATTTGAGGAGACGGAAAATTTATTTCGACGAGAAGAAAAGCTACGTGAAATTTCTTTGTGAAATTTGTCTTACACTTAAATCAATTTTCTTCGAGCTTGCCGAAACAGTAGAATTTCTCTATAAGTTCCATCTATTTAAATGTTTTTTCGAAGGCTGAATTTAGGATGGCGCGATGCTCTGTGAATATCAACTTAATTTTTTTTTTTTGTTACAATTATGTGAACGTTCTATTGTTTATAGACTCTAGTATTTATTTAATACTGCTTAGGACACGGGCGTGTTTGCCCAACTCAGCTAAATCGACTATATCGCTAGAAAGCACACACGTACTATGTACGCTTCGCTCATCCAAAGTTCACAGTGTATGTAGCCTCAAACTCAAAAGTCAAACTGTTCGCTTGGCTACTTCGACAGCACCATAATAAAAGGTAGTAATAAAGTGAAGGGTAGTCCTTCCTGGTAAATTACGTATTTACTTTGCTCTTGCAATTAAAAAATAATGGTAAAGTTTTACCATTAGGTGGCTGATGAAAAGCAGACGAGCACACCATTGGAAGTCCAAACTAGAAGTTCTTAGTGTTAATATTGAATATATTGTATCCACAATACTGAAGTTCAAATTCTATTGCAGTGGACGAAACTAAACTAGAATTGCCTGTACTAGTGTATATTCATGGAGAAAGTTATTCTTGGAGCTCGAGTCATCCTTACGACGGAGCTGTCCTGGCCAGCTACACTGACCTCATCGTAGTGACACTTAATTTCCGATTAGGGGTCTTAGGTAAGTAGTTTTACATGCACACAACTTTGTCGAACCCATCAAAACGTGATCGTAAAATTTAATCAAAATGTTTGCATTGGTAGCAAGGCATTAATTAGCTTGCACATACAAGTTCCACTATTCTCCATATGTATGTTAACAAAACAATTATGTTTTACTGTTTAAAGGGTAAAACAGTAATTGCAACTTGTATTAAAGCTCTGTCATATGGAACGTAGAAGCCCCGATTACTTTTGAGCGGGGTTAATGGCATATTGAGGTTAAAAGGTCAAGGGTACGAATCCCCAAGAGATGGCTAGATTAAGTATGGTAACTATTAGGCAGACAGCTCTCTATAAAGTGGCAGGGAAGCAGTAATGCGTTTCGGTTTGAGGGCGGACAGCCGTTGTACTGTTACAAGTGAGACTTTAGAGCTAATGTCTCAAGGTGGGTGGTGGTATTTACGTTGTAGACTCAACACAAGGTGGGACGTGAGGTCGTGCGCCCATCTAAGCAATAAATAAAAAATAAGTGGCGGTAATCGATGGAAAGAGAGAGTCATTTAACCCTTATTAAAGTTTTTACGATCCCCAAGAATAAAGGCATAATCCAGGAATATAAGTATGAGGACGTTCATATTATAGGGTCTGTAGACTCTGGTAATCAAACAATGCTTACTGCCAGAAGCCATTTGGGAGATGTTTTTTATTCCAATAGCGCGCCCCCCTAACTTGGATAGAGAAGTTCGTAACGTAAAGATGAAATCGCAAGTCAAACAAGAATTTAAAAAACTACTAGTTCTTTCTCCGAGAGAAATTTAAAATTCAAGAAATGTAAAAGTAAAAACTTTTTTAATGAAAATTAAATAGTCTTTAGCGCAATATTCAAATGTTGATAAAAAAAACGACCTAATCGTCTGTGACCGAGAAAACCATGAAAAACGTAAAATATCCAAAAAGTCAGAAATAGTACAAATTGAATTTTAAAAGTAGTTTTAATTACAAATTATGATGAATAAATCATAAAGCATATCATAAAGTATAATAGTTTCACGATATCTCAATAATAACACATTTTTAATACTTTTTTTTATTTATAAGAGGAATTAAAATTAAGTATCAAAAATATTCAAATTTCGACCTTATTTGTATAATCAGATGAGACAAACGAAGTCAAGTCCTATTTCACCGTGGCTGAGAGGTCAACATCCTTCGTGCTCTAGTTTCAAACATCTCTAATATAATCGAGTTTAGGGCAAAACTTGAGTGGCAAGCTACTGCGGATATAGGGCAAGAAGCAACTAAACAGCTTATGCCGTTAATACAATTTACAAGAGTGTTAGCAAAATATCATAAAGCATCTTGCTTGGTCTGCAGTTTCGTAGTATTTATGGAATATTGTTTTCGAACAATGCGGTCTGTGAACTTTTGGTATCAAATTTGATGGACATATTATGAGTATAATATTATTACCAAATAACAATATATAGCTAAGTTATTACCAAAGTCCAAAGATATCACGAAGTAAAAAGTTGAAATTTCTTGAAATGCGATAGCTTGGCTACTTGGCTATAGGAGCAGAAAAGACACTGGTATCAGTAATTATCCAACTTAAAAAATAAAGCTTAATTAAGGTTTATACTACACAATGTCGTGATGGCAATTTCTATTTTTACTACACGATGCGATACTCCTTCGTGATTGTTGTTTGTGAACAAGTGCTAAGTACGAATTTCCTTAGACATTAATAACCGATCCAATAATGTGGTATAAATAATAATAATATAAATGTTATTATTGGTGTTAGAAGATATTTTTTTAATTTTCCTCAGACTCGTGACGTACGAAGGAATTAAAAATATCGACACTAATTGCCTTTGAAAAGTTAAATGAAAGTAAGATAAAATAATTGAATCCCTTGGGTCGAAAATTTAAGAGTGCGTCCAAAAAACATTGAAATTGTAAATGAATAACGATGAATGGGTAATCAGTACATAGTATAAAACAAAGTTGCTTTCTCTGTCTCTGTCTGTCCGTATGTATGGTTAAATCTTTAAAACTACGCAACGGATTTTGATGTGGTTTTTTTAAAAAGATAGAGTGATTAAAGAGGAAGGTTTATATGTATAATAACATCCATTAAATAGTGGAGCAATCAATAATAAATTACAGTTTCCGAAGCGAAGTGAGGGCGGGTCGCTAGTAAATAAATAAAATACACTTTAAAATCAATGTTTTTTTTTTTTTTTTTTGTCAGGAGGAAATCGCCGGACTTCCGCCCTTTTCTGGGGATACTGGGCGGGGTATGTCAGAGTCGAACTGACTAAAACCTCCTGTCGCTCAACAACCTACGTCCAAACCTCGCATGAGACAGAACTCATGACAAGGCAAAGGGGGGAAAGTGAAGCGTTTAGTGCGGAGCACATCTCCCCCATCACCCTCCCCCTCGGGACGCCGGACTGGCGGTCGTCGGCGCCACGACCACCAGCCCTCTCGGTCGGCAGACTGTCCGAAGCCCGCCTAGATGGCGCCGGTTAGAGTGGGTTACCCAATGTTTTTTATGTCTTGAAATCGTTAATACTTCTACTTAACGTTGAAATTATTCACATTCCACTAAATAAGGTATTTTCCAATCGAATATTCAAACTATTTAATTTTCTCTCACAAAAATGTAGTAAGATCGTCTACAGAGCTATTGAAGCTTCAAACACAAGCTTGCGCTGGCTTTGCTCGTCTTTCATTCCTTTACGGTTCGATTCACTCGAAAGGTGCATTCTGAAAAGAGAATTTAAATGAAAAATATAATTTATTTGTTTGTAAGATACTCTGGTCTGAGAAAACTTTATATGAAAGTGCAGATGCTAGTCGGTCCACTAGTGACTCGCGTATTGCAATCCCACATGGGTATGCTACCACCATTTTGAGTATTTCTATCCTGAAACAGTTATACGCTTCGATTTGGATTGGAGGACGGTGATTAAATACAATTTGCTATGCCTTCGCGTCTCAAGGTGAGTGGTGGTATGGCTATCTTGATGTTAAGCGGCTACCACTTATTAAATCGGAACGTAATTCTTTACTCTAAAACTATCGAGAGACCGAGTACCAGTCCCGCATGGGCTGATAAAATATCCTCTTTTCCGTAAATTTTATTTTAAAATAAAGCAACATACATTTCACGCATTGTCAAACCTGTACACGGATAATTGTATGGAAAACATTTATATTTTTCGAAACTATTCATGCGCCATCTATCGTTCGGTAGCTGAATTCAGTTTTTTCACAATAAAGTGTTCTGGCGTAGAAGACAAAAATACGAATATAGATTCATTTTATTTATGTATATTAGATGAATCCGTTCAGATTCGAAGCGTCCAAAGATCGGCTCCCTTTAATACTATATGAAATCACCGTTGCCGTGTATCTTTTTTTATTTCAACTTAATTTTCACAAACTTCAAGACGTCTGTTTAATTTCAGAATTTGTTCACGCATCAAGAACCGATTTGCAAACTTCGTTTTAAAATATATTATATCCGCAAATAATATCCTTAATATCATATAGATTACTCAGATACAAACAAATATTAATTTTTTTTTTTCGGATCGCTATCAAAGCGCCTATATTAGTTTTTAAACTACACTTTTATCGTTTTCTGGTATTTTTTAAGTTTAGTTGTAAAACTGCAGAGAAAAAAAATTGTTGTCGAATTTTTCTGTCTCTCAAAAGTAAGGAATTTGCACTTCGATTCCTTTACGTTACTGGGATATGTTCGTATTAGAATATCTAACTTGTTGTTTTAGTTTGAAAAGATCATAAAAATTGTACGAGGGTTAACGAAGTGGACGCCTTGGTATAAGTTTTGCTTTTAAGTTTAAATTTGATGAGAATATTGTGAATTCTTTTGACTTTTACTATCGATTCTTTTAGATATGTTCACAAGAACGCTTATTAAGATAACTAGTATTAAAAGAACATCACGATTTAATAAACTCTAATATTTACTAATATGCATCTTACCAATTATACCGATATCATCAAGAATAACAATTTAAGATTTATTGACTTAGAATATGAAAACCTATGAAAATTGTTTTGTTTTGAAATTATGAACTCACCAGATCTTCAGAAATAGGTTTGGTAATAAGCGTTGAATGGCTTCAAGATGTCTGCGTTACGGCTGTCAATAGGTACATAACCACACAAGATAATCTTATCTGAACCACGAAGTAATTGAAACAAAAACACCTTGTCGTGAAATCGGTCCGATATTTTTTTTCTATTGCTTAGATGGGTGGACGAGCTCATAGCCCACCTGGTGTTAGGTGGTTACTGGAGCCCATACACATCTACGACGTAAATGCGCCACCCACCTTGAGCTATAAGTTCTAAGGTCTCAGTATAGTTACAATGGCTACCCACCCTTCAAACCGAAACCCATTACTGCTTCACGACAGAAATAGGCTGAGTGGTGGTACCTACCCGTGCGGACTCACAAGAGGTCCTACCAGTACCAATGACCTCATAACACCAGATAGGTCGTGAGCTTGTCACTCGTCTAAGCAATACAACAAGGTATACAGATGAATACACTTCCCAATTAGAGCTAGGTACGACTATATAACATAATAATATGAAAAACTTATTTTTATGTAGCTCCTTTCTTTTAAACTACCATGGCTTTACGAGTAATTATGTTCTGATTAATTAGTTCTAATAAATTAGTCCTAAGATTCGCTATGAATTTCATTACGCAGGCTTCCTCAACGCTAATCCTGTACCTCACCTCAAAGCTCGAGTGGCGAACTACGGCCTTATGGATCAAATCGCAGCTCTACACTGGGTCCAACAGAATATTGCACTGTTTGGAGGGGATCCAAACAATATTACGCTCATGGGTCACGGATCGGGAGCGGCTTGTATCAATTTCCTCATGATATCACCTACTGTGATGCCAGGTTCGTAACATTATTCAACTTGCCAAAAATAAAGATAATAAATTTTGAGCTTTGTCGTGCCACGTGGACGTTGCTTATACATATTTCTTATTTTTATCACTAACTATAAGTAAAAATGGGCAGTTAAAAAAAATTGGGTAAGTATTTTATTTTTTTACATTTGGACGAGCTCATAGCCCACCTGGTGTTAAGTGGTTACTAGAGCCCATAGACATTTACAACGTAAATGCGCCACCCACCTTGAGATATAAGTTAGAAGGTCTCAGTATAGTTACAATGGCTGCCCCACTCTTCAAGCCTAAACGCATTACTGCTTCACGGCGGAAATAGGCGCGGTGGTGGTACCTACTCGTGCGGACTCACATGAGGTACTACCACCAGTAAATAAGGTATCTCAAGGTGGGTGGCGGCATTTACGTTATAGATGTCTATGGGCTCTGGTAACTACTTAACACCAGGTGGGCTGTGAGCTCTTCCATCTAAGCACCACCTAAGCAATAAATAGAAGAACCAAATGCTTTAATTAGCTTCTTCTTGTCCTCAGGTCTTTTTCACAGAGCAATACTCTTATCAGGCTCCGCGCTCAGCTCGTGGGCTATAGTCGACGATCCTGTCTATTATTCTCTTAAGCTAGCCAAGCATATGAACTGCACCATTCCAGAAGACTTATCGAAAGATCATGAAGTAATCGTGGATTGTTTACGAGAAGCCAGCATAAGAGATTTGTTGGCAGCAGATATATCACCACCGAATTACTTAACCGCCTTCGGGCCTTCAGTGGACGGAGTTGTCATAAAAACGGATTTCGGCAAAGACTTCTTGACCATGTACTCGACAGGAGATTTCCCGAGTTTTGGTCCTCTCAATAATATGAATTTCAACTTTAACGTTCACAAAAAAAGGAGTGATAGCGGTCGAAGATTGTTCCAGAACAAATACGATTTGCTATTTGGAGTTGTGACCAGTGAGGCGCTATGGAAATTTTCGGCTGGTGATGTTCAAAACGGGATAGAACCTGATAAAAGAGATCGCATGTTGAGGTAGGTTAATACTTCGTTGAAAAATATGGTAGATGGTTAATAAACTATTATTATTTGCACGGATGTAATAACCGTAGCCATAATACAATAGACCTTTAAAATTATGGCTCCCGCTGCTGATAATAGCGGTACTAACGCATGCAGATACCAGCTAAATAATTGAATACGTAAAATTTAATGCGTTTATTAAAACAGTGTCTTATGTTGCAGAACGTACGTCAGGAATTCGTATACATACCATTTAAGCGAGATTTTCTACACCATCGTAAATGAATACACTGATTGGGAACGAACGGTAGAGGTTTGTTGTTATTTGACGTAGATATTTCAGAAACTATACGTATTTAACTATGTAATGCTTGTTGAAAAACAATTTATTCATATTATGAAAAAGGTAACGGTTTTGATTAAACAGCTTGTCATCAACACAAACCTAATTCATACCAAAAATTTCCAAACACATTTGTGTTTTGGTAAGTCAGTTCATGTATTTATTAATTCATCATTCATTTATTAATCATTATTTGTTCATGGGTCGATTTAGGCTCTAGGTATGGTATTCGGTCTGGATTTAGGTATGGTATGGATGAGTGATGAGACGAAATGACAATGAGGTTGTTAAGAGAGTTTTAACTATGAGCATAGTGTGTAGGCTTTAGAGGAAGAGGTGGACCCAAAAAAAATGGATGGATTGCGTGAAAAACGATATGTGTAAGAGGAGAGTAAGCGAAGAAATGGTATATGATAGAGGAGAATGGAAGAAGAAAACATGTTGCGCTGACCCCAGGTGACTGGGAAAAGGGCAGGAGAATAATGATAAAGTGGATTTAGGCAATTTTTATAAATTTACTGGAGGAGACCCGCCCTTGCTTCGCTTCGGGAATAGAACTTTATTATTGATCTGAATCCGGTTCTGACAGTAACAAACATAGTAAAAAATAATGTAACAAAAATTCTAATCTTTCCACTTCTTGTATTCATGGTTCACTATTTTGGACGATAATAGTTTACAAATAAAAGATAGATATATGCTGGCACGGGCTTTTTTGTAGGACTATTGAAGATAAGCATTTCGATTTTACACTAGATACGAGTAACTCCAACAGTTTTTTGTGTTGCATGCCAAAATAGCTCGCAGGTGGCAGATTTTTTGCTTCTCATTGAATACTTGACGTTATATTTTGAGTAAATCACTCTATATCTTTATAAATTATAAGCCTATGTATTATTCTGATGTGTAAGCCATATTATTGTACAGTTTCATCAAAATCCATACAGTAGTTTTTTCGTGAAAGCGTAATAAGCATACATCCATACATTCTTACAAACTTTCACGTTTATGATATCAGTATGATCGTAAACTTTTATCAAAAAAGGTTAGGTCAAATTTTATAATTACGTAATGTAGATATAACGACGGAAGGAAAGATCTTCCACCTAGCGGATGACATTGCTCGGTCCAAATGTTGTTGTTCGGAACTTGTATAAATGCAAACTTATTTTGACAATGTCGTAAGCGAGGTTCAGGCATCTGTCAAATATCTTGCGTTGTATGATGGCTACCCGAACACGTAAAAAAAATAAAATTCCTACGTGGCATATAATAATATGGCGTCTGTAAAGTATCCACCAAAATAGTATATAAATCCTTTTCTCTCATATTAAAGAACAATTTAATTTCATTTCGAACCGAATCGAAGCCAAATCCAACCAGTAGGCGCTCCAATCTCTTCAATTTGATTTGGGGATTACTTCTTCAAATATTATTCAGATCTCGTAAAATTAAATGAGGCAAAAATTCCCTTTCGTTTTCTTTTGGGTCGTAATGCAAACTCTAATTTAATGGACTTAAAACTTAATATAATTTGCTTCGGAAGTATAAAAATCTGGGTCAAGAGCTTAAATAATAAAGAGGGAATGACGTGACATGACCGGTCCTTCAGCCAGCTTGTGTACTATCGAAATAGTTCTCGTGGTCTTCGGAAATTGGGTGGATCGTGAACATGCACTCCTCACCATCAGCTAACTGAGCTCAATTACTTTAAAAGTAGTTGGCTTAGACTGCAATTGAGTCAAAGGCGGACTGCCATTACTTTGGATGCGTCTTAAATTTGGCTGAGCACACACTCTTGTTTTATCCATACGGGAGAAGCGGTATCATGCACCATCTTATTTACTTAAGGAGGTCGTGAAAGAGTAAAAAATAACCTATTAACGTCGAGTTGGCGGTCAGGATAGATCTTTAGCCTAACTTTTTCCCGCTATTCATGGTCTTGGCTCATAATGCCGAAGCGGACGAGAAAATATGCTATCCACGTGAAACGTGACGCCTTGCGCCCAACATGCTTCGTCGTAGCCCGCCCATCAGTCCCGGTGCTAATTTACTCTTAACCTAAAATAAAATCTAATATAACACTTTAACTAAAATATTTGTCTAAAAGATGGCTTATTATTTTGAGACCTTAATACCAGCTACATACATATTACCTACATTGAACTCAATGATCCCTACAAATGTTCTTTAGAAATTTATAACGTTAAAAATCGCAAAGGTAGCTTAAAGTTAAATTTAAATTTAATGCACCGATTCGTGTGTGGTATTGTTGCCTTTTTCTTTAGGACTTGGAATTTTCAGGATATCGAAACAACGCTGCTTTAAAACGATTGTATATTAGGTAGGATAGACTTTTATCTAGAAATTTATAAAAGCAATTTAGGTTTTGAATTACTGAAATGTTAGTTAGTTGTGTAAAGGAACGTTCAATATCGAGAAATACAAATGATTATGGAGCTAGTTGACTATGGAAACACACATTGATATATTGGTTTATTCTGATATTCTGACTGACTTATTGGTGCAGTAGTTGGCGGCCTTAACTGTTGCGCCGAGGGTCGTGGATTCGATTCCCACATCGGGCAAACATTATGACGAGGTTTCTTTGCTCTTTGTCTGGATGTTTATTTTCTATGTATGTATTATATATTATTTAAACGAATAAAAGTATGTGCGTCAGCATTTGATAACAATAACACAGGGAACCTTAAATTGGGGCCGGGTGATCGTGCGTGATTTGTTCGCAGCTCCCATTTCCCGGTTATAAAGTTTTAATTATGGGATAAAGAACTGCTAATTGCTTCTCTTAAAAATTTAAATAAATCGCTCCCAGAAGAACAATTTAAAGTATTTGTTGATTGTCATCATCATAATTGGTTGCTCTTGGCAAAGCAGTCGTGGTCATGTGGAAGTCTTGCTCATTAAAGCCTTAACAGATGTTTTCCACAGTTTGATTGTAGTTCATGGCTATTAAGCGCGTGGAATTTTTCTGGATGAAACTTATTAACTTTAGAAGATACCTTCTGTATACATTTAGGTCTTTAAAATAATTCAAAAAGTCTTTGCAGAGTCCAACAAACACAAGAGATGCAACTGTAGCGGCACTCTCTGATGCTCAATATGTAGCCCCGATAGTGCAAAGTGGTGATCTGCTCAGCGGTGGACCTAAGCCAGCGCCTAATGATGACGAAGGACCAGGACGGCCGACCAAGACTTACTTCTATGTTTTCGATTACCAAACCAAAGACGGATATTATCCTCAGGTTAGTTAAAGTATTGATAGCAAACTCTCTCGAGACAGGAATTTAAGGGAGTATTTGGAATGACAATAAGACGTGTGTATTTTATCATAATAACAAAAAGACTGTAGCTAACCAATTCGAAATAATTCTTCAAGCTAAAAATTTTGTTGTATGGTAGCTTACACCAAACCCAAATTGGACTTTGAGCCAGTCCAATAACTATATCCAATACTTATTTTTTTAATAATACAAAATCCGACACAGTCCTGAATAATTGAGTACAAGATCAGTTTTGCATAAATTAAAAGGATGTGTAGGAGACTCTGTAATAAGGCACAACAACCTCTGTTACAACGTCTGTATAAGGTCCATTATCCCTTGAGAGCAACAGCACTTAGAATTATTACTAATTAGCGTTGTGTGAATTGTCTTCATTAATAGGGTCTGAATTATTAATTGAAATACGTCGTTTCCCAGAATTTGCACGGCTATAAATTGTATTCTAAGTTCAAATGGTGCCCCTGGCAATACAGTCTATGAGTGATTCTGGTTTTCGAGTGACTAAACATTTCCAAATGTCCTATAAATTTAGATTGTGGCCCTGTCAATATCAGTAAATACTAGTGGTTCTCAAAATCTAAATGTCCTTTAATCTATTCTAACTTAAAATTGGGCCTCTGCCAATATAAATGAGTAATGGTGGTTTTTCTTAAGCAAAATTACCATAAAATTTTAACTGCGTCCCTGTAAATACCGGAGCATTCGGTTTATTTGCTTGCATAAAAAAGGTAAAAATTTATCTTGGTACTAGTATGATGAGCTAATGAAACCGCGCCCTCTGAGATGTCGCAGGGATTTACTTTGATATTTTTCAACACAAAAATGTATGCCAAGATGAGAACTTTATACTCGTGATTATTATCTTATATGATTGAAATGGACACAAACAGAATGGCTTAGTTTTTAAGCTATTGCATAGCTTTTATCGCGGGCCTTGAGCGCGGCGACCGAATCATGAAATTCCGTAACGAAAAAAACCTTACACGCCTCACTCCGCCTACCATGTAGCTCGCGTCCAACACATTCACACGTTGCGCTTGTGTAGTGTTTGTGAATAAGCGCGTGGCGTGACGTCACACTGCATGCGCATCATGAAAAGTCTGCCCATCTCTCTCTCGCGCGGTCTAGCTTATGAGTGTGAAGGGGACAGTTAAGGTTTTGCTTTTATTAATGTTTAATATAGCGTGGTCTTGTTTTATTATTATTTAAATATTAAATTATCATTGTCTAATTATAATTGCATACGTTGATAGAAGATGCTATGCAATAGCTTTACCGCGGCAGTTCCCGAGTGCCACATGTTTTTTTCTCACTAACTTTACTGTAACTACGAGTCAAACTAGTTTATTTTACAGAGGCTAGGCGCAGTTCACGGGGAAGAGCTTCCGTATGTGTTCGGGGCGCCCGCTGTTGATGGATTTGGTCATTTCCCACAAAACTATACGAAGTCTGAACTGGCTTTGTCAGAGTCTATAATGATGTTCCTCGCTAACTTTGCGAAGACTGGGTAAGAACGAATGAAAATCTATATATTAATACGCGAAGCAAAAACTTTGTATCCCTTTTTACGAAAATTGCGCGAACGGAGGAGTATGAAATTTACCACACTTATAGAGAATATATAATAGAGAAGGAGTGCAGAATGTTAATTTTTTTTTTTTAACTATGCATAAAAAAATGCTTTATATCAATAAAAAAAACATTACATACTTGACATTAAATTTGACTTCACACGCATGCATACTATTTGTTTATTGTCAAACCTTTCTTATTGCTAATAGTCTGTGGTCAAATTGAGAATAAATTGAAATATATTGTTCATCTTTGTTAATATTTGTCTAAAGTGTAGTATTAGCGAAATCTGTGAAGAAGTAGAATTCTTTGAAGTAGAAGTCTTTGGCAATAGACTCATAATAGAGTTTTGTTTAAATTGTGTTTTTAACAAACTTATAATTTCATACAATTTTAATGGTGGTAGGACCTCTTGTGAGTCCGCACGGTACCACCGCCCTGCCTATTTCTGCCGTGAAGCAGTAATGCGTTTCGGTTTGAAGGGGCAGCCGTTGTGACAATACTGAGACCTTAGAACTATATCTCAATGTGTGTGGCGCATTTACGTTGTAGATGTCTATGGGGTTCAGTAACCACTTAACAACAGGTGGGCTGTGAGCTCGTCCACACATCTAAGCAATAAAAAAAATAAAAAAAAACAAATATTGTCGAATTTTGACTACGGGGGACCACTAGTAAATATTAATTCCAAGAACAAAAGTTTTCGAATAGAGATAAGATCAGAGATCAGAGCAAAATATGCGTAAATATATACAAGCATGCCCCGATAAAGGTCACCAATAAATTATTTGAAATAAGTACATATTGCTATTCTATACTAATATTATAAAGAGGAAAGATTTGTTTGTTTGTTTGTTTCGAATAGGCTCCGAAACTACTGGACCGATTTGAAAAATTCTTTTTCCATTAGAAGCCGACATTGTCCCTGATGAACATAGGCTACTTATTTTTAATTTTTTTTTATTTTTTTTTTTGGTTTCATGTGTGTTTTAATGTTTCCGAAGCGAAGCGAGGGCGGGTCGCTAGTCATGAGATATCAACGGTTTGTTTCAAGGTCGCTGTTGTAACGACTGTATTGGGTGAACCATAAAATAGATCGTCAGTTAAAATATATAAACTACTAGCCGTACTCGCCCACTTTGCCGGGCATTTAAAATTAGCATTACTATTTATTATCATTATTATTAGGGAGTCTAACACTCATTAGCATATCCATTAAGTACGTGTATTTTCTACATGGATACCAAGTTTCAAGTCAATCGGATGCGTGGTTCAGTAGTTATAACGGAACATCCGTAAAAACCACTGTAGATTTATATATTAGTATAGATATTTAAAATTCATAAATAAATTATGTACATGGTGATATTTTAAGGTATCGATCATGAATTTTTGTAGCTATAATAAAAAGGGTTCAAACGCCCCTCCACCACCCACTACCCCTCACTATCTCCCTATAGAAATATCCGCCTGTACTCTATTTAAACTTGTGTGAGCACCTATTTACCGCGACCATGTTAAAAGTTTAACAAAAGCGACAAAATTATCCGAACGAAATTTAGCAGCAGAAGAAGCTTAGGCTTCGTTGTGCGAAGCAATTCTAGTGGCATCCACTGGGATACTTTGACGGTTTCATACAAAATTATGTCTTAATTGTACTCGGACAAAGAACATATTGGTGTAACGTCCCCCGAATAAATAAGTTGGTAATTTATCTGTTTGTTACAGCGATCCTAACGACAACACGCGGCAGGAAGCGTTATTGCCGGCATCGAGAGAGCGAAATAAGTTCCGGGGGGTTAATTGGGAGGAATACGATTCAACTCACCAGAAATATTTGGAAATAGGTCAGTCAAGTAAAAGTGTCATTTTAGTTCTGGTGATTGTATATTTTAAATAATATGTACTCATATTTAACTGGTGGTAGGACCTCTTGTGAGTTTGCGCGGTAGGTACCACCACCCTGCCTATTTCTTGAAGGTTTGAAGGGCGGGGCAGCCGTTGTAACTACCTACTGGACGACCTTGACGGGGATCATTACTGAGCTTGACACGTCCACGTTGAAACTCAGCAAACCGGCGATAAATTGTGGTTTTGGATGGGGCTTCATCACCAAATGCTGAAATCATCCGGTCAACACACTGTTTTTGTGTTAAACCACTTCGAAAGTCATAATAAAACATCGCTTTTGAATTTTCTCGAGTCAATTCCATTTTCTCAACGACTAAACAAGTTTGACAAAACCTCGTGAAGAGACCGAGAATCTTTTTTTAAATAAATAAATGGTATTCGATTTTTAAAGCCAAGGAGTTTTCAATTAAAAAGATTTTAATATGACAGGAACAGTGGAAATATTCCATTCCCGATACTTTTAGTGCAGCCCTCGTATACTGAGACCTTAGAACTTATATCTGAAGGTAAAAAATATATTTACTTTCGTAATGATATCACTATATCGGTGTTATCAAATCTCGTAATCACATAGTTCTTATTTAATAGGCCATGCGCACCTCAAATTCCATCACGCAAATACAGCAAATAAAGCCTAAATAACAAATCCGTTGAGCATCTAAAGTTTCATAACCCAGGTCATTCACACCAGATAATGGATGCGTCCGGCTTATAAGAGCCCTTTATGATGGCCGCGAAATAATGTATCGTAGCGAAAATGATAAATGTATTAGACAATAATACTCTTTGTGGATCATAAGCGGGAGTTAGACAAATGCTTGTGTGATTTTATCTATTGTAAGCACAATAAATAATTATACTAGTTTCTATTGGGGTCTTAATCTAGTAAATTAATATAAGGAATTAGTTCAACGCACAGAGAAGATCATCATTTGTAATTTTTATCGAATTGCAAGCCTAGTCTTTTCGATCTTAAATCGTGATCATCCGTGACCAGGCGTGACCATTTTTCCTTCTTACTCTTATTTCATATTATGTATTTGGCATGAGTTTTAAGATCGACCGTCTGCCTGACGCCAACCCTCCCCGGGGTATATTTCCAGTAGTATTTCTTCTTTTGGTGTTTCTTTTACTTCATTCGTTTTTATTATTATAAACATTTACCCAAATATCTAGATTTTTAAATACCGAAAGGATAATAATATCAAATTTTATTAGTATAATCAAGTCGATACCATACCTAACTGATAGGTCCCATCACTGAAATAAGATATTGAAAAAGAAAGTGTTGGCTTGTAATATGGAAAAATCAAACTATGAGCTTGCCCCGATGTCTTTAAGAAAGCATTTGTACTCATTTTTATATGATCCATGCATATATTCTATCCTTGGAATGTTCTGGTCTCTTTAATGTATGTAACAATATATTAACGTACAACTCTGATGGTAGGACCTCTTGTAATTCCGCACGGGTAGGTACCATTACCCTGCCAAGTTCTGTGAAGTAGTAATGCGTTTCGGTTTGTAGAGTAGGGCAGCCGTTGTAACTGTATACTGAGACCTTAGAACTTATATCTCAAGGTGGGTGGCGCATTTATGTTGTAGATATCTATGGGCTCTAGAAACTACTTAACAACAGGTGGGCTGTGAGCTCGTCCACCCATATATGCATTAAAAAAATTAGTAAATCATTTTATTTGATTTGTAAACTTACACGTAATTACATTCTATCCTTGAAATGTTCTGACCTCTTTAATTATTCTAACATTATATTAAATAATGTACAATTCGTTACATAATCGAGTTTAGTTATATACGTCTCCAACCAAAATATAGTAACAGAATAGCGTCGTAGCACAAGAGAAAATGTTTGTTCATTTTCATGACTTTCCCAAATGTTCACTCGAAGGCTTTAATTTGTCGCAAAATTCTGAATTTACTGACAACGTACATTACGTACCTACGTGTTTTTTGCGAGAAATTTTATTTGGTACTAAATTACATGTATAATATATTGAAAAAAAGTAATTACGCTTTTAATATGAGTTATCATGAAAGCCTTGCCTGTGCGATACATTAAATTAATAATATTAATTGTATTGGTAAAATTTTCATTCGAACCATAATCCGGTATTTAATTATTATTTTTTAGGAGCCGTCATCCACCATAGCAAATCTTTAGGATCCGATTGCTTCTGATTCTTTACTCGTCAGGACCATACGCCATCTGTAAACTTCAACCTGTGGTTACTAAATGAAAAATAAATCACTTTGATGCATAAGGCAGAAGTTTAAAGATAGCCGTCATAGCCTTCGGATTAGACTGCAAAAATCTTTCTTTACCGATATTAGTAGAATGATAGTAGCCAACCGTCCGGGCTAAGCAAATTGTGCCCTTCGAACAGTAATGACAGTCCGATATCCTTGTGGCACTGCCTATATGCGCTATCACCAGCTCACCAGCCTAGACAATTAAAACATATTTGATAGTAAAATCTTTTCTGCCGATTCACGACTTATAACTGACGAAGAATTAAAAACAAGATTTCATTGGCATAGTTCGCAATTACGAAATTTAGAAACAATTTTTTTATTGGTTGTAGGACCACTTGTGAGTCCGCACGGGTAGGTACCACCGCCCCGCCTATTTCTGCCGTGAAGCAGTAATGCATTCCGGCTTAAAGGGTGGGGCAGCCGTTGTAACTATACTGAGACTTTAGAACTTATATCTCATGGGGTGGGTGGCGCATTTACGTTGTAGATGTATATGGGCTCCAGTGACCACTTAACACCAGGTGGGCTGTGAGCTCGTCGACCCATCTAAGCAATAAAATAAAAATAAAAAAAACAAACAGAGTTTTTCATGATAATAAATTAAAATTCAGTATCTATTTTGTTAACAGGTATGAAACCTCGCCTGAAAAACCACTATCGGGCACACCAGCTCTCTGTATGGCTTCGACTGGTTCCTGAATTACACCGCGCCGGAATGGAAGACGTCGCAGCAAGGCACAACTTGTTCAAAAACCACAACGAACAGGATCTGTATGAAGGAATCGTCAGACCCGATCCTTTAGCGAGGAATAATGACAATGAACCGATCAGAAGAGGGAACGGATCTTATGCTGAAACAGCTTTGACCACGGTGGATAGTATTTTAGCCACTTGTGCCACGATACTGCCAGGAAGAGACCTGCAGACTACGAACACAACGGATAATACACTGGGACATTTAGAGGCAGCAGGATATGCAGCGTACTCAACCGCTCTGAGCGTGACTATAGCCATTGGGTGTTCTTTACTAATATTAAACGTTCTGATATTTGCTGGAGTTTATTACCAAAGAGACAAGTCAAGGTCTCGCGGTAAGCAGCACCGTTTTAACGAGAAACACTTCGAGACAATATCAGGAAAGCATTCTCATTATCACATCGATCCGACGCACGCTCCCAGTCTGGTCGTAGACGTCGAGAGACAAAGTCGAAAGAAGCACATGATGGGTACGGAACAGCACCTGTCAAATTTAAACTTCAAGGGGCCTCTCGATGTACCGAAATCGCCTCCGAGCCCGTCTCTGAGTTTGGACAACATGATGCTACCAAGTAAACTGGGGAGCATGACAAACAGTTTTCGGATACCAAACCCCAGTTATCCCCAGGTAGGCAGCTACGCGACTATGCCTAAGAATTCGGGACAGTTTAATAACTCGCCCCCTTTGCAAGAGTTGAGGCAGAAATACCAGCCGCCTAACGGCTCGACGGGGCAGGGCTCCCCTCGCAGGGAGGAGAGGGCGGCCCACGCCACATTACGGCGGGGCGCACCATCCAACCTACCGCAGGCTGCGATTGACGAAATGAGAGTGTGACAGATAATAATTTCATCGGACTGTTTATTGCGGAATTAAACGTATATAAGTGAGTGTGCGAGTGTAAATAATGAGTTAGAACAGTAAGTATCCTTTTTAATTTTTAGGCGAATGGAAAATGTTATCGATCTTCGTTAATATCGAATTAAAGGTCACATAATGTATTGTTTGGTTTGATTTCTAAACCCCCAAGCCGAGTTAGTGTATAGATTTTACAAAACAAAAAATGAACAGTTTTACGATTAATAATTTTCTGCCTATTTCTGCCGTGAAACAGTAATGCGTTTCGGTTTGAAGGGTGGGGCAGCCGTTGTGACTATACTGAGACCTTAGTACTTATATCTCAAGGTGTGTGGCGCATTTACGTTGTAGATGTCTATGGGCTCCAGTAACTACTTAACATCAGGTGGGCTGTGAGCTCGTCCACACACCTAAGCAATAAAAAATAAATAAAAAAATCAACTGAAGTCTCGAAACAGGTCAATAAGGAGATTGATGGTCACTCCTGTTGTCTCCTGTTGATTGTTGGGACTAATAGACATCACGACCTAAATGTGCCATCCTCTTTTGGACATGAGGTCAAAGCATCCTGTTCTCGGAAGCGGCGGGACTTATGATTCCTTCGCGATAGAAATCGAGAAGACGGTGATACTTACCCATCTGAAGTATGAGCAGAACCCCAGTAAAAATTATGGGCACGAACCTTGATCTTGACTCGGTACAATATAAATATTAAATCGAAATGTATTAGTGTATTAATTTATAAATTTCCTTTCAGTAAAGCTTTAACGTGAATTTGAAACAAATTAAACACACGTGAAATTTTATTTTATTTTATTTATTGGGTACCAACATGTTACACATCAGCACAGAACATTACAAGTATCAACTGCATGCATTGAAAAAAAAAGAGGTTCGTTGTATAAAAAAACAAAACAACCTAACTATATATAACATTACATGAAGACCTTACATTATTACACATTCACTACCAAATATGCTATTACTTAATTGAAAGAGCTCGTTGAGCAATGCTGTAGACTTCTCGTCTAAAACTGTCAACAGTGCCAGCAAAAACGTCCAGAGAATACTTGTTATGCAAATTATTAAATTCCCCAACTAGTCTGCTGAGAGGCGCGTTCTTACCAAGGTTGGTATAGTATCTGGGAACCCTGAACACCATCAACTTCGAAGCTTTTTTAATCCTTAATTCATAAACGATTCACCACGTATCATGATAGCACTTGAACGAAGAGGGTCGCGAAAGTCGATCCGGTACCGACATCGATAAATAATTTTACATTAAATCGAAATCCGATCTTTTTGTCGTGTATCGAAAGCCTGCGAGTAGGTCTTTGAAAGTATCGGCTAAAGCGACCATTTTGCGGGAAATTTCTTGCGGTCGCCGATAAACAAGCTCATAAAGGACTTTTGTTCGGTTTCTGGGGGTACGTCAAGCTGCTACCTCATTGAGCGTGTCGATGTAAGACGTAACTGCTAGTGAGTTTGCTTTGAGGCTCGGTAATCGGTTGCGTCATGAATTTTCATGATTAATATAAAGTTTAGAACGTCTGTTTCCTTCACACATACCTATTAGCGTACGTGAGTATTATTTGATTATTTATGAGTAAAAAAAATCCGGTGAAGTTTAGGCCCATGTCGTGATTTTTTTTGTCCAGTATCAAATTTTTTGTTGACAAGACATGACTGCTAGTGAAGTATTACATTTTGTGTTATTTTTTTTAATGCTTAAATCGAGAGCTATTGGTTATCGGACTTCACTCTGAGACTTGAGGCCTATATCATAATTTAAATGTCTAAACAGTGACATTGGTTTTTAATTATTGAGTGAATCAAACTTTTTAGTCGGAGTAAATCATAAACATTTTGCCAATAACAGTTACAGATGCTTTAGTGTTATATCTGCATTATTTTACTACTTATATAATCGTGATAAAAATCCATGGGCAGTCGTCACCTATGACCTTGGTAATAATAATATATATTCTGTTAATAGAAACATGAAGTTAAGGAATTAAGTAGTAACGTTCATGTCGCATTTAATGATGGCCGATATTTGTTAGTATTATATGCACTTGAAACTGAAGAAGACACTAGAGAATCAGGGCACATGTTCATCTGTCTACAGTTCTCATCAAAACAATACTATTACTGTGGTAATTGGTAACTTACTTTATAAATACTGGTGGTAGGACCTCTTGTGAGTCCGCGCGGGTAGGTACTACCGCCCTGCCTATTTCTGCCGTGAAGCAGTAATGCGTTTCGGCTTGAAGGGTGGGGCAGCCGTTGTAACTATACTGAGATCTTACAACTTATATCTCAAGGTGGGTGGCGCATTTACGTTCTAGATGTTCATGGGCTGCAGTAACCACTTAACACCAGGTGGGCTGTGAGCTCGTCCAGCCATCGAAGCAACAAAAAAAAAATTAAACACATACCTGATGTGAACAACAAATTCATAAACAAAAGGCAGTCGAGTCGATTCACAAACAAAACCTGTTCCCGCATTAAGAGAACTTTACACATTCTCTACGTAATAAGAGACAGCCTTCAGGACATTACGTTATTACGTTTTCACAAACATTGTATGGATGTCGATCAAAAGTAAGTAAACACAAGTACAATTTTATTTCTTTCTTCATGGGGCTGCGTATAACTTGGTCGTCGTAACTAGAATAGTGTTGCGGTGTTCGTTTATCGATAATCACATTCTGAAGGTCGATGTTTTATGAGACTTTCGGTGGACCATAAACTTTTATTGCCAGGATCCCGTGCACTACATTTACGTCTGGACTGTATATTCGTTTATGATAATGTCGACAGTTGAATTCCGAGCTGGTATTTCTGTGACGAACAAGCTTCGTTATTGAATATTACATGAGTCCGGATAT